>NC_053410.1:15268057-15430557 GCF_016859285.1 Xiphias gladius
TTAAAAAGGTTATCGTAAGTCTTGAGGCACATGTACTGTTTATTTAAGCAGTATTTTATACTTGTGCAGACACAAAGAGAGACAACAGAGCTTTACCCAGGCAGAATTTAAGTGTCTTTTGATGTTTGTCACAACTTCAATCCATTTAGATGTGGTCCTCACCATTTGTTAGTGTGAATGCTCCATCCAGGCATTTTCCAACTGCAAATGAACTAAAAGAAGTGGAAAAAGAAGAGATGTCAGTATTTTTCACACGTATTGAGTGTGTATGAAGGGAAAATATTTAGAAAACAAAATCTGACAAGGCTACTGTATACACAAAACTTTTAAGACATTAATCACCTGTAGTTCAACAGTTTAAGAGATGGGTATTGATGAGAGTCAAAGCTGGTCTTGGGGAGGTGAATGTAACCAAACAAGATTTAAATTAACAGGAAAGGAAAATATGTTTCATATTATAGTTAGTTAGAATACAATAGTATTTTTAATGAGACCTATTTTTGCAGTAGTTTATATATTTAATACAGACTTTTCTTTGTAAGTTTTTGTATCAGCGTGTGTGAGAAGGCATAGAGGTTCCCAGTGGCCCTGCCTCTGGACCCTAACAGGGCTCTGTTAACCCCAGACTCCCCATACAAAGCAGCTTTGTGTCTGAGAGCTGTATGTGCAGTGAAAAGGTTTCGGGAGGTGAATGTGAAATAAGGTTCTCTCTTTTCTTCTATTGCAACCATGTCTTTCACTTCCTCGCTTTACAAACGTATGGATGCCATTAACAGGGAATCAAGACCATTCAAAAGGTATATAATGGTCAAGAAGCTGTGATAATCTGCTGTTCAGATGCTGGCTGGCCGTTGAAATCTGAGCTGGATTTGACTGGAACTGTATGTTTGTCTGTGGGTCTGTGTGGCAGCTATTCAGCTACTGTGGCTTTCACTTGTATCCCATTAAAGAGGGTAGGAAGAATAAAATAGAGAGACCAATCAGTGTGGTAAACCTCTGCTTTCCCTGCAATTCTCCCTCTTTCAGAAAGCTCAATCTCTTTGTTTTTTGGTCATAACACTCAATAACAGTCAAACAGGCAACAGCCATTTCTACATTTATTATGTGAGAGTGGTAGAGAACTGGAGAGCAGCATATTTTCTGGATTTACACATGACTCACACACACTCAGGTACAGGATATGAGGCGCAGAGCTACGTGGATGTCATTCTAATGAGGTTTTTGTGTAAATCTTAACTGGGCTGTTAATAGTGGGGTTCAGTGATGATGTTGAGAGTTTACTACAAGGAACCCTGCAGTGAAGATACAATCATTAAAAGCGTCTGCCTGCCGGACCTCCCCAACAATCACAGCAGGCCTCCATACGTCCTATTTAACCTGGTTGAGGAATAAGAGCAGCATTTGGTTTGTTTCACTGGACAAACTGTGGTGACATAGGATCCAGTTGAAAGTCTGTACTTCATTAACACCTTTTAATTTATGAGATTGTGGGTTAGAATTTAGTACCCAGATAAAATCCTGTGTGTTAATCTCCCTCTTTGATGCATCTCTTCCTTTCCATATTTTACTGTTCCTTGCAACTGCCTTTTATACCCCTTTCTCTTCCTCTGCTCATTCTGTATCACTGTTATCAGGTGAGGCTGGTTAGCAGGTCTGCGTCGCGCTCTGATTTTGATAAGAGGCATCTTGTTCCCAGGCCTCGATAGGGCAGTGCCAGGTGACCTTCTATTGGTTGCCTGCTGTCAATCTGCCCGACCAGACCATGGGACCTGCAGGGGGCTTCGGGGAAGCGCCTGAGCTTTAATGCACTATCTCGAATCTTATAAAGCCTGATAACGCGAGGGAAAGGGCAGAGGAAGCGGGGGCAGGAACAGCTTTCATTCTCTCACATTTTAACACATATAGTAGCTATAAAAGGGTTAAAAGGAGATAAAAGGAATTGATTTTCTATCGTGGAGCAGGGCTGACTCTGTGACCTTCTGTGTGACAGGACAAAGAGAAACCATGGCTGCATGGCTGAAGGGTTTGTTTGCTATACTATCTGCTGTGGCTTTTTAAAACAGAGCAACCAACAGAACAGGGATCTCTGCTGTTTGCTAAAGTCAGTGAAGATTATGCATCTTAACCAGATGTGAATTACATCCCTTTCAGGGGTAAAAGTTATAAACTGAAAGTGTATATGTTAGAGATGTCCTTAATATCATTCTTATAAAGAGTTAGATGAGAAGAGTGATACCACCCTCATACCTGTATGCTAAACATGAAGCTCTGTCCAAGGGTAACAAAATCTGCCTTCTAGCGCCTCTAAAGCTTTAATAAATATTATATATCTCAATATGTTATATCTCATTTGTTTAACCGATACAAAAAACTAAGTGTGAAAATGACAATTTGCCACTTTATGAAGTTCTACAGTATGTGCCAGACTATGACTGTTTCTGGTCTTTATATTAAGCTAAGCTAATCAACTGCCGCTGTAGCATTATTTTTCAAAGACAAAAATGGGAATGGTATCAATCTTCTTATGTAAGTCTCTGGAATAAGCGTGTTTGCAAAATGTAGAGTTATTCTTTGAAGGCTTTTCAATTAAGCATCAAAAAAGTGGCTATTATCCAGTCTTCGTGACTTTCACTGAGGAAATGCAACTATCATTCCGTTCAAAATCTTGAAGAAATAAAAGCTTCAACACCATATCTACATATCACTCATCTCACTCCAAAATAACCAAAAAAATGTATTCTTATACCTCTGAAAGATATTAGAAAGCTTCCCTTCACTAGTTTCTTATCTGTGGTTGAGGCTCTACTTAGCGCTTTCTATTATCCTGATATATTAGGTGTCCCCTCAACATATTTTATTTCTAAGGTTGGAACTCTATCTGCTCTGGCTTGTCTGTCACATGGCTCTTGTATGAAATGAAAGTTATACTCCCTGTGGGTAAATCATTCATATTTGCGCAGCTGGTCATGGCTACGTGGAAGGACTTAGAAGTATTTGGACAACTAAACAATGTTGATTTGAAACCTATTAACATTCTACTTTGGTTCAGGTTGAGGAAGATATTTTCAACACTTAACAAGCACAGAGAGCAGCATTTGTTTTCTGTTGAGGAGACTCGCCTTACATTTTCATCTGTGAAATCGCAATCACCATGCTGGACCCTACAGCATGGCCGTAGGGTCCAAGAAATGTGAAATGAAAAACAGTTATTGAACTCAAGTTTGTTCTTCCATGTTTAAATATTTGCCCACACGTCGAGCTGTGTGTGGTTAAGTGTCCTAGAGACACTTGCATGCTGTGTTATGTTAGTTTGGCAGAGGTAATTATTTTTTCCTTTAATTGAATCTGTCTGGGGTTTAATGGACTGATCCAGATGGATTAGGCTGTCTTCCTGACCCCCCAACACATGCAGTGGTAAGCACTCCACTCAAACAGCTATCACTTGAAAAGACAGCCGGAGGCAACTTTATAAAGCTATAATCCAATTTGTCCTTTAGGACAAACACCATCAGATGCAGCTTTCACACACGTGCATTTGTTTTGGGCTTCTGGGATCACACACCCGCCTCACGACCACAGTTTAAGCCTGGATGATGGTTAAACGGGCTTTCCAGCAGGACTGAAGCTTGGTACCCTGATGTATGATTTATGATGAGCTTCCTGAAAGAAACATAGGAGTCTCCTCATGTAACCGTACCGCCAGTATTAGCTTACAACAAACGTTCATGTCACCCTGATCCTTCGGGTGCAGCATTTCTGGAAATGAAACCAGGAAATCTGGTACAATATAATTATCCAAATGGTCTAAAAATGCAGATAAACAATTCTAAATTGTTTGTATAGATAGCAATTTTTTTTCTAAAATGACTGAAAATCTCATGTTATGATACTGTTGTATTCAGTTTTATTTATTTATTCATAATCATAAATATGATTCATTTGCATCCACTGATACACTCTTTAGAATTAAAATGTTCCGTTGAGATTTAAAACAAATCCAACATTGTAAATACAAATACAATATGGTTTGATAGATGAAGTCAAAATTGAGCCTTGATTCATGAACAAAAGGAGGATTTACTGTCTCTTTCCTTTACACTAACAGTCATGATTCCTCTATTATAAAACATTTGGTCTGTTTTAATTCATATATTATAAATTAAAAAGCTAATAGCTGATTAACAATATTGTTTTGTTTTTTTTAGTTGTGTTATTTGCTTGTAAAGTCCTGGTTGAAATTATTGGCATTTCTGAATTTTTATGTACAGAATTTACTTACTTCAGAAGTAAATGCAAATTAACCAATCTTATATAATCAAAATATTTTAATAAAATGTCTAAGGTTACTGAACAAAAGAAAAGAAAAACAAAACTTGCATAATAGTGAAATAATAGAAACATAAAACATAAAATGTATTTCTACGTCTTTCTAAGTTGGCTATATGTACATATTCCTTATATTTCTCTGTTCAGATATACTGTATGTGTACAGTGTGTCTGCGTTTGTGTGTCTGTCTTTGTGTCAGTACGAGATGTTCACTGCGGTTTTATCTGTCTGGCATTTGTTTAGACTGTGGTCAGGCTTGTTTCATGGGGTCCTCAAGGAAAAATCTCAAACACAGATTCAATCTGTGAAGCAAATCTGCACTTTTTCACCTAAAAAAAAAATTGCTTGCGTCTCTGTGTATTTGGTCTTTGTCAAGCGCGGGTGATGGTCTACATCAAGCGTGCGAGTTTGTAAAGAGGTTGTGAGTGCAAACAGTTGCTCAGCATATGAATCAACCGAGACTGAAATTAAATAGGTGTTTTTAATAAACACTCATGCAGTTCACAAGCTAATGACTTGTCTTTGAGTTATCAGTCAAAAGTTCCAAAAAGTTCCAAATGAACAGTTACCCTCATGCCAGCTGCACTTACTACATGAACTATGTTGTATATTTATGACAAAATAAACATCCATTTTGCCAAAAGCCCATTACAACAATTATGTACCATTTTTAAAATTTGTTCAGCAGAAAAGGTAAACACTCATACAGTAGCATTAACAAAGCCAACCACCGACGTAAAACAGTGAGCTTGTTCAGTTGTTTTCTATCAAGCTTGCATCATTTGTTTTTGTTGTGCAGATAACCCGACAGGTTAGGTCCGAAACATTAACTGTAAAAAACCCTCATTCATAATCATTTCCCTTCTTTTCTCACATTTGACAAATGGTACGGTCCATATACGAATGAGCACATGTGTTTTTACAAGCGAGTCAAGATCTGAAGGTTTATGACTGGCAGCAGCAAACCTCCTGTTGTAATCCCCCCCATCGTGTTTGGATTGCTCATTCAAACATTATGTGTGGTTGCCAGAGGCCACAGTGTTAAAGGTCAGGACTGTAAGGATATATTATAGTGCGACCTCCATCAAATACAGTGACCGTGAAATTTGGACAAGGTGCAGTGTCAGGCATCACTGGCCAGCTAAAAGACAAATTTTTCTCAGAGTATCGTACGTGGAGATTAAATGAAGTGTGCTGGACTCCCCTGATGTCATGGGGAAATATTCTCCTAAGCATGGCAAGGAAATTTTTGAGTTGAGTTATATTTATGCCACAAACCCAGAGTGTGATTTGATTATGTTTATGCAATCTTCAGAATTAAATTCCAGCTCACTTTTTGTCATTTCCTCAGAAGCAGCTGGATGCAGTGGTGGAGAAAGCATTCAAATCATTTGCTTAAGTAAAAGTAGCAATAAACACTCTAAAAATACTCCATCACAAGTAAAAGTCCTGCATTCAAAATTTTTCTTAACAAACAGTATGGAAGTATTAGAAACAAAATGTACTTTAAGTATTAAAAATAAAACTACTCATTATGCAGAACAACCTGTCAGTAATATATTATTATCGTATGTTATTGCATCGTTATTACTCATGTACGGTATAAATATCTACATAGTACTTCAGTGTTGTCTAATGTTTTTTGGTCAAGATGGATCTAATTTTTAACTACATTTTTTCGCTGCTGCAGTGAATGATGAGATATTGAAGTCCTAGAGGATTTAACCAATCCATGTTTCATTTTGTCAAACACACTGGTGGGGCCTCTGGTCACATCTCACTGTACAGCCGGCTGAAAAATGGGCTGTAAGCAGATTTTCAGGCTTTATATTCTTCTTGGCCCCTAGGCGTGTTTATTGCTCATGGCTTTTAGTCAGGTTGAAGTGTACTGGAGCAGATGCAAGGGTTAACAGCTCTGCTGAGTCTCACACCACCTTGTGACCCTCACCATGGGAAGAGCAGGCTGGGAAGGGAGGACAAACTATAGAGTCACCAGTTCATGCTGGTGACTCTATAAAACTGCCTTTTGGTTTCTGGGAATGAACAGGCTTCTCTTTCTTTCAGTACAGGTGAATTGCAGAGGTGATGAAATTTGCTATTACAGTGGTGCTTTACAAGGAAAATCATAACTCCTTGTCTGGATGAAAACCAGAGCTGATCTAATCAGAAACTGTCATTTCAGAACTGAAGATACTGGGGATTGGGGTTAGGGATAGGGGTTTTTTTAAACCTTTTTCTCCAACTGAAACCACTTTTGCTTTCACGTAATGTTATCTCCCCCCAATGAATAACACCTACAAAGTTTCAATTCCGAGGGATAAGTTGAAACAATTATAGTCATTACTACTGATGTTGTTACTGTAACAGAATCATGTTCCTTCATGTTTATATAACCGTTTGTATGGAGGACATGTTAAACTCCTGTGTTTTGTGTCTTTGTTTTTTTAAAGTAGAAACACACATTTAATGCATGGCTTATCACTGTGCTGGGTTTCTCCATTTAGACAAACTACCCTGGCTGAAAAGGGACCCTTGGGATCTCGCACCTCAGAGTCACTACTTCCCCTAAAACCTAGAAATGAGAGCTTTGCCTTTTCACACTGTGCAAGCACTTGGCTTTATGAAATCCTGTTGACCTTGCTGTTAACCACCCACCAATCACTGAAATTGATCCTCTCCTCTTCCACTTTTCTGTCTTTAATTTTTCAGTTCACATCGTGTCCCCCCACTTCCTCGCCTTTTTTTCCAATATTCGAATCATCTGACTGCTTAAATCATCGCCCCCTACCATGAACTCTTGCTTCCATAGTAACAAGGATGACCCATGATGTCAGGGTCTTGAGGGGACTTTTGAGTGTTAAGGACGTCCTTGCACTTAAACGTATGTGTTACAACTCTGAAGCCGGAGCGGCAGAGGGGGTTAAAGTGCGGCCATGACCCTGCTGATGGAGCGCTTCTGTGTGGTCAGTCAGGGTCACTGGTTCACAGCGGAGCAGCGGAAGGTTAGGCAGGAGTGACAGGAGACCAACATACAGGCATCACAAGCCAAAGCCAGAGCAAAACACGTCATTCTGACAGTGGTCGCGCTCTCCTTTACCCCTTCCTTCACGGTGTTTCAGTTCTATGGGTGCATCAAGACACATGAGACATCCAGCTATGGAAACAGAGTAAATAGAGAGCATTCTCCCTGTGTGTCCTCTCATGAGTCTCATAATGTGATTTATGTATGTGACAGGTGTTCCCACAAATATACACACACTCAGGATGTGCTGCAGCCGTTATTACCATAAAGTCAATGTCGTATTCTTACCAAAGAAAACCTTTGCTCTACAATCATTAGACCAATGAGTTTGCGGATGCCAGAAAAAACTATTTCTGAATTTCTGTCATCAAATCTGTCTATTCTCATAACACTGTAGAGCATTACTTTTCATATGAAGTAATTTGAAGTTCATGTTGAAACATGGAATGACATGAGTTCATGTTTTGGGAATTAAAATGTTGGCAAACATTCAGTGCACCCTCAGAGCATTTAGTTGATTACAGCCCATTGGCCGCAAGATGTATATTCAGTTTTCTTTTTCTTTTTCGTTTTTTTTTACTGGTCTAACATTAAGTTAAGTAATATTAAGTTATTTTGACACAGCTCTCCCTGCCTCACAAACAGAATAAAAAGGGGTTTTTTTTTTGCTCCCTGGACGTTAATTACATTCTTCAAAAACTCAATCTATTTCCCCAAAATGTACCCATCTGTGCATAAATGCGTCCATTCTCACGTACGCATGAAGCATGTGCATCCAAACTTGCAAATCAGCCGGAGCAATCTTCTTGGCACGCTGTCCTTGATCGAGGCCTCCTCATATTTGGTACAATTGGGTAAACAGCTGCGGTTAGCAAGATCGGCTGCATGGAAACGTTTAACCAGGCTGAAGGATGGCCCTCACCCTGACCACCACACACACACTCATAAAACACACCCATATGTAAAGGATTGCAGGGATGATGACTTCTCTTTTGATATTTAGTATGAGGGAAGAAGGCATGGCTAATGACATGATGTTTATAATGTGGCATATAATAAGACATGGTTCCACTCTCTTAACCTGGTTCTTGAATGTAATCATCCAATTTATTAGCTGTCTTTAGACAGAGCTGGCAATTGTAAAAGTCCACCACAGGACTGGAGATTGTGTTTTTGAAAGAGATTGTACACATGGTGTGTTTTTAACTGCCTGAAAGACAAAGAACACAACTACACAGACTTCAGCTTCTACCAATCAGTCATTTTATCTTCTGGAATCCCTTACTTTCCCAAACATGGCTCCATCCGAATCCATGATGACCAGTCAAACAGGAGCTGCACTTTCTCTGGTCTGGTTTACAGTGGCCCAGAAACATAGAAACACAAAACTGATCGCTATCTGTTTGGGCCTCTGAGGCTGTTAAATTCTTTCCTTGCAAAGGCAGTTTGTCCTTATTTTGCATTTTGTTCCCACGATTTTAAAGACTCATTTGACAGGTTAGATATGTTCTTTGTTTGTTAGCTTTTTATTTTATGTTATCTTATTTTTTGATCAATGCAACTACAACGTAGACCTGGGGTAGTGTCCCTATGTTGCACTGAAAAGATGTTATACCTGAGAAATGTTGTTAATTGCAACCTGATGACGACCAAATTCAGTAGTAGTAGTATTTGTTACTGTGATTAGGTTACTTTGTCTGTGGGGGGCTGCAGTACCAACATTCAACCCCTACACCCCAAAAATCACTTTTTCACATCCACCCTTAACCCTAAACCCAAGTCTGAACTCTAAATAGACCTTAAAACAAAAGAGAATAGAGGGGCAAGGGCCTCAATCAAGTTGATGTTCCTCATATTTGTATGTTACACACTCGCAAACAGGCGTAATGTATGTGTGTGTGTGTGTGTGTGTGTGTGTGTGTGTGTGTGTGTGTGTGTGTGTGTGTGTGTGTGTGTGTGTGTGTGTGTGTGTGTGTGTGTGTGTGTGTGTGAGCTTAAGCTGTGGTCTGTGATTTGCCTCCAAGATGTAAGTAACATCAAAATGTTATTTCACTATCTCAAAAACTGGTCTGGCAGCAAAGAATAGTGCACACAGCAAGGTAGGTAAAAAAAACATGCATATACAACCAGTTACATATTAGATATTTCAGACCCTTTTTATAGTGTGTTTGTGTTACATCTACCTGTAGTATTTCACTAAATTTATCTTATCTGGTAATGATATCTGTGACCTATTACTGTGTTTTACAGCTCCAAAATGTACAATACAGTAACAGCATGTTCCACTTAATTCCAAACAGACCCTCAGTGCGCTCTGTTATGGGAGGTCACCTAAAACCTGCCAGGTAGCTCTGTCCTTCACCTTACTGTGGATGAGTATCCCCAGCCTTGGCCGGGTTAACCAGGGTTCCCCTCCACACTTTGATACACTTCAGTAGAAATGAAACTCAACAAGTCTCCTGAGCTGATGTATAATAGACTTATTATATTTAGACTTATTTGTTCCAAACAGAGTACAGTAAACTGAGATGGTCCCGGGAGCAACTGAAGAAACTTCCAAAAGCACACACTTTCATGTAGAATCATAATTCTTCCTAATGTAGAGCTTTAATTTTGACCACTCCTTTACCTTCAAATTGTCCTTTCTTATACACCATTATTTATTTATCCCTTATTCATGATTCATAATTCATCCTCAGAATTGTAATGGTGTCACAAACCTCACATATCTAAAATGAAAATATATGATTACGTGTTTAACATACATGACTATATGAGCAATCACTTCTCAGATTTAGATACCATTATAACTGATTCCACATGATATTTTAAAGAATAAAAAAAAAAAGTATAACCTTTAAATAACATACAGGACGTTTTTAACAACAAACAAGCAAGTGAATAAAATATTTTCCACGCTACTCACACACACTACACTACAATATACACACAACACCATTTCCTCAAGAGGGAAAAACCTCTCAGCTTCTACCTTTCTCTTCTGAAACCTCTATGTTCCTCCAAGTAAGTCTTCTGTCTCTGAGGACCTCGTCAGAAAATCTTTACAACCAGGCCAGATTCCTGCAAAAGTTTTTCTTCCACTCCTGAGCCGGAACAAAAAAGAAATGAAGAGCAGATTTTTGTGACTTAGGTTTGGATGTCATTAAACGAATGCTGAACTATGTTATGAAACATTTTTTCTGTTCACAATGAAACGCTGCACCGTCTCAGATATTATCATGGGGGAGGTGATGCTACACAGCTATATGTTTTGAAGGAAGAATACTGTGGGTTTTGTTAAATCTTTTATTCATATTTATAAAAATATTTAGATCCACTTCTTTCTGTTAAATTGCTGAAGAAGGCATGTGTATCAAAGCCAAAATGGGCCAACCGGGCCTTATGGGAGGCTGCCATCACTTCAGAGGGAGCATTGGGGCTAGGGTTTGTGCTGCAAGCCTCTTAGTTATAGGGCAAATACTCCATCTTTAAGGACTTTCCACTCTAACCACAGAATAACTACTCATGGGACTGAAATGTTGTTTCATACAGAAACTGAGGAAAAATATCAGAACTCCTCAGTACCAAGGCCAAACTCTGATTGCTTACAGTTCTTTTCTCTGTTCACTATCAGTTTGTGAATCTAATTGTATGTGCACGTGTGCGTTTATGCTAACACTTGAGATGCATTGCCGTCTCACTTCATACTGCATTCCTTAACCTTGCCTCTGCTAGACAACATGTAAGGACAATGCGGCCCTGTTTATGCTCAAGATAATGGCCGCGCACAAAAACATCAGACTACTCTGACAGGACGCCTTTTGCCTCCTCATCTGGACATCTCATCTGATGGTATTTGTCAGAGTCAAAGGAGTTAAATTGTTTCTGTTAATTGAGACCTGTCTGTGAGCTGGTGAGAAGACAAGGAGGACAGATGAAAGACAGCAGACTATAAAGCTTTACATAAAGGAGGAGACAGGTTACGATCCACAGAATGATGGGAAAATGAGAAAACATTGTCTTGGCTCAGCATAATACACTGTCATTCAAAGTGAAATGAAAGAGAGTGATCTGCTAAGACAATCAGCATTAAAACAGTCGAGGACCTCAGTGTAATGTGCTGAATACACACAGCAGATCAAAGTCATATTCTTTTATTGGAGAGGATGTAAACTTCCTGACTCAGGAAGGGGGAATTATTTATTTGACTACGCATTAGTGAAACTGGCATCAGAGGCCAAAGATTAACACTCACAGTAGTACATTCACACATAGTATATACTGGTATGTGAGACTCTGGTTTGATGGACACAAACCGGACATTTCCATTATGTCCTCAGCCAGCTCATTTGCATCCTGTGTGAACAGGAATCAAGACTTGGCACACCTATCAGCCAAGTTACGATCTGCTGGTCAAAATTTAGCACATGTGAGCACGTGGTAAAACCTTACCACATATGCTGTTCACCTTCTCTTCACTAATCGCAGTCTGAGGAACACCCAAAACATTAACTTGTTTAAATATATAAGTCAATATTTTAATAATATATTAACAATGGATCATATGACTATGTGTAAGTGAAAGGGTTTGCTTGTAGTGATGAACCAAAGGTAAATTATCAGATGACTCTATAGATGCCTCAGCTCCACAGAGTGTTTTAGTGTCTTTCAGCTCACTGTTTCGGTTTCCTGACCGGCAACTTCACTGTTTTTGGGTCAGTCTTACTGCTTTCATCAGTGGTGTTTTCAGTGAAAAGGTTTTGATAAGTTCACTGTAAACTACCTGCTCAGCAACAAACTGCAGACAGGCAAAGTTAACAGCTACCTAGTGAACATAGTGGAAAATTTTTCAGCTAAAGAGACAAATGTTTTTCTTGGGCGATGGTGGAGACCAAAAAAGAGCTAAAAGGAGCCTGGATATTAGACTCTTATTGACCAGGAGGATTCAAACATGACTCCAAATACATTATATTGTTGCTCCATGTCTGCTGGATGTGTAAACAGGCAGCCTTTTGCTAATTAGATTGTGATATCAACTCAGAAGGGGACTGTTGTGTTTACTGCTTTTTTCTGATGCCCCCAAGTGGCTAAAAACTGTCATTGCAATTTCAAATTATGTTCAAATTGAGTGTTCAAAAGTTGCTGCTTAGCAGAAATGGGATCTGATTATGTTAACCCGATCTGATTTATAGACTGCCCTACTAACTCTATAATTGTACTGTAAAACTGTTGGGGAGTCTGAACACATCACCACCTCATGGTGATGTATATAATCTGCATTGACTGTTAGACACTAAACCTGCAGATGTTACAAATCCTCTGTCTTCCCAAAGCCTCCCCCATGATTCATATCTATTTCACAACCACATATTTTTCCTTTCTCTTTCCCATGTCTGTGATTCATCTCTCTGGTTGAAGCTCATGGCCTTTTTTTATTGTTATAAATGGAATCAGAGCAAGAAAAAAAAAGAAAGGAAAGAAAGAAAAAAGGAAAAAGAGACACTTTTTTACTGATCAGTATCAGCATGTAAATATATAATTTGGTTCATATATCAGGTAGATTATGACCATAAAGTCATTTTAGGGCTACAATGTACCAACACCTCTCAACCTCTAGGTGGCTCCCTGCATTTATACATTTAATAATTAAGCTCCAACATGTCAGGGGACTTAGTGGTAAAGATTGCACATGAGGTGTAACAGCTACAATGTGTCCAGTAAGGCTTTTATCCTCATATTTTAAGAAGTAGTAATGTATTCTGTTGAAATTAGTCAAGCCTTTCAGAGATCTTTCACAGCCTTCCATTGGCCTTTAGATAAAACAGCTTGTAGGAGGTGATTATGGAGAGACTGTCTGCTCAAAACAACGGAGCAGGGTAATAAAGCTGCTGGTGTAATTACGATTAGAGCTTTTTTCACTGGTTCTGACATGCACCAGACACCCACGCCAGACTTAGAGAGGTTAGATGGGGAGGAAGGGAAGGAGACGGTTGAGTGAGAGAGAGAGGGGCATGGTTAATTTTTAGTCCCATGCCCATTGGCACAGTGGAGTGAAAGGAGGGGGGTGTATGAATGGCGTGAAGCCGTGATAAAGGTGAGGAGGTGTAAAGCAGGGATGATTACAAGGTCAGACAACATGTGAGCAGGCAAGTGAAAGTTTGGGAGGTGGAATAGGGGTCAAGTGGTGAGGCTGGGTGAAGCTGCGCGTTGAGAGGATATGTGGACATGTCTGTATCGCTGCAGAGACCAAATGAAAACATGAGACTGTATTTATACTGTAACATTAGATTTACAATCTCACGAGATGGCAATCAGTCACAATTACTTAAACTACTTCACCCTCCGGCACCTACCCTGACAATAGCCATAAAACTCACAACGTAAAGTAAATGTCAGCAATGATCCTCTCAAAACACACAGTGGCTTATTACCATAAATTATTTTTGTATAAGGCTGTTTTTCATTTCATCATTAGGGTCTAGCATGTCAAATAAACATGAACACACAGCCTGCTGTGGTAAGGCACAGTTAACATGCACAGTACACATTCCTAGCTCATCTACTGTATGTCTGGATTACGTGCAGTAATGTACTGCAGTCTAAACATGCGTAGGATTTAATTAAGATTCCTTCAGCATTCTTTTCTCTTGTAACAATCAAATCACATAAGTGGTTGGTGATATAGTTGTCTTTGTTCCTTGCATTTTTTACAGCGTGTTACAGTGACTGTATGTGCACATGCAACAGGGGCGCAGGAGGTACAGAGAGTTGTCCATTGACTGCATAGTTAGTGGTTCAATCCCTGACTCCTCCAGTTCATATGTCCAAGTGTCCTCTTGCAAGACACTGAATCCCATTTGCCTCTGATGATTAGGCCAGTGCCTTGCATGGTGCCTCGGCTCCCATTGGTGTATCAGTGTGTATGCATGGGTGAATAAGAGGCACACTGTGCTGGAAAGCGGTCAAATAGTTCTTTGGAGGGGACTTCTCGATGAATGGAAGAGTTAGATGAAAAAACAAAGGACTGTAGAGGATTGTGCATTAATAACATTTTTAATAAGTTAAGCCAATAGTTACAGCTTAAAGATGCTTAATAAAGAATACCTTATTAACAAGACTACAAGTGCGTAAAAATGCAGCTCTGTGCCATCCCTAGAAAAGTAGTATCAATTACAATGTTATTTGTCATTACACATGTGGTATCACTAGTTTTTGCTGCACTGCTCATACACATTCACTTACACTCTATACCATAAACGCAACAAATAACATGGATGTTAAGCCGGAAACAAGCGGAACCACTATAAAAACACAAAAGTGTCTTTGTTAGAAAGTTAAGGAGATTTATGTAGCTTACTTTGGCCCATACCAGGAGTCAGGGTGTGTGTGTGTGTGTGTGTGTGTGTGTGTGTGTGTGTGTGTGTGTGTGTGTGTGTGTGTGTGGTTTTGCGCGCTCGTGCTTTGACTCTGACTACTCATTCCACTAGGTCTCTGCTGTGCCTGAACAAGATTACACCTCAGCCAAACCTGCGTCAACCGATTATGTGGGCTTGCATTTACAAACGTATAAGTGTATCAAAGAGTCTTTGTCTGTTCTTGTGGCATTTTATCGCAGACCCTTTGCATTGTTACACTATTCACAACATACAGAGAGTCAGTGTTGCATTAAATTAAAATCCACACTATTCGGAGCTCGTTTATAATATTTCTAAGAGTAAACATTACTTTTTGTTCACTGACACAAGCTGCGACCTGTTTCCTCAGCGCTCACTCTAGCTGAAACAGTTTTCCAGTAAATGGATGCCTAACTGGAGGCTGCATGTATGACTGTGACCTTGAAAAAATAAAGTGTTTCTGTTGGTTTGATTACACCGAATCACCAAAAACCACACATCAAGTTGAAACTACACAGAGGGAAACAAGAGCAAATTTTAGGTAGGGGACAAGAAAAGGGGACTCATCTCAGTTCTACAGTTCTGCATTTCTATAGTTCAAGGGTCCATACAAATTAGTACTTATTCTAAATATGCATGTGTGTGTGTGTGTGTATATACATGCATGTAGACGTGTAATATGTGTGTATGAGTTAATTTTAGTTAATTCTTCACAGATAATTTTTAACCAGCTCTAAAGACAAATGTGATACAGTATAAAACTGACCCTGAGCTGAGCAGGTTCACCTTGATATACACGGTGGAATGCTCAAGCAGCTGAAAGTGGTGTATTGTGTGTGTGTGTGTGTGTGTGTGTGTGTGTGTGTGTGTGTGTGTGTGTGTGTGTGTGTGTGTGTGTGTGTGTGTGTGTGTGTGTGTGTGTGTGTGTGTCTGAGGCCGATTAGCAGTTATTGGAGCAACGGGGGCATTGAGTCACAAACCTTTCTGAGGTAAACTCGTCCAGTTTAAGAGGCTTCACATCATGGCACTCAATGATTAACCAACTTTAACTTTTCTACCAACGACCATCCATCTAGCTGAGAGTCAACTATGTTTCTAGACTGCTACGTTAGTAGCTACTTGGTCCCCAACTGTTTCAGAAAAGTGTGAAGTGTTACATTTTTAAACACTGACGAGGCAAAGTATTTGAGGTCATGGGAAACTCAGAGAGCGTATGGTGGATTGTAGTGGAATGCACCTGCAGGATCCTTGGCATTTCTACAGCAACAGGTAAGATATAAATAAAAACAAACAAAAGAAATATAACAAGATCAAATCTAGAGTTGTGTGTATCACTTATTGTTTCAGTATGGGCATCATTTAGTTCTTTGCATACACTAGCACCATAGACTTCAGCTCCTCTCTGCGATAGGCTGGTCAGACAGAGCTTACATAGCCTACTGTTGTAAAAATATAAATAAGGACTGATATACGACTCTCTGCGCTGCAATTGCTTTTGTCCCCCTCAATCTCCAAATCTCTTCAATCTCCAAAACGTCATCTTTCTCAGGAACATTTTTAAGATCTCCTGCAGGGCAGGGTTATCCTGCTGGGGTTTTAAGGATTTCATAAACCTGAAATGTTAGAGGGTCAGATGGTGATGTTGGCAAACTGTATTCTTAACCTCCAAGAACGCTATATGGAGCATGCAAACACACTTGATAATGCATGACTTTTCTATTATTGTCCCTCCTCCTCTGTTTTCCTCAGAAACACTGGGAGAGATTGCATGCAGCTCTCTTAGCCACATTAAATCCTCATGGGGGAGATAGCTCTCTGGTTGCTGCCTCCTTCAAAAAAATTATGGGACCCCCCTCCACTTAAATTCAAACAGCTGCAGACACTGAACATTTACTGAGAGACATGTGCCTCACATTGCAACAAAACCGAGTCTCCGTATCAAGCTGGGTTACTGGGCTTACACGATCACAAGCTGTTAATACATTCGCACCTACATGGGCTTTCTGTGCATTATTCTGTGTAAGTGTGTGCGTGTTTATGGTATGTCTGCGTGGGCCCATGTCTGTCTGCCTGTGTGTTCACATGTCTACATGTCTGTGCCGCTTTGTCTGCCTCTGTGTGTGTTCCATAGACAGACATTCATGCAGGGAACACGTATATGTTAATATCCAGCTGGTGTATATGCAGCGTTAATTCCTCTCACACTCTATGAACTACCAGAAACCATTTAGCCACATACCCTTGATTTCCCTCTGGTGCAGATTTTATCTGTGAATTTCTTGGGAGCAGACCAGGGAAACTGCTTCCATATGATCACCACTTAACCATGTTTACCTCTTTTATACATCACAGGGAAAAGATTGGTTAATAAAACAGGCGTTTCTTTACAGTCTTCAAGACTTTGTTTTCGTCTCATTTCATATCATTCCATGTGTGTTCAAAGGTGTGTCACTGTCAGCACTCAGATATCCCAATAAAGGACTAGTTTGACATTTTTGGTTTCCTGCTGGTTCCGTGAGAGGACTGATGGCACCCTTATATCTTTCTGTGAAATACACAGCCCACAACTGGTTATCTTAGCTTAGCATAAAGACTGGAAACAGAGGGAAAAAGTTAGCCTGTATCTGGCAGAAAATCTGTGATGCGTTAAGTGCCCACTCAAATAAAATTAAGCAGCCTGCTGGAAGTGATGGAAGTGATTGCAGGCATAAATAACCTGTTAGCAAAAATGTTGTGTCCATAATGGAAACAAGTGCAGCTATTACCAAAATAAAGTTTTTTTATCTTTATATAATGTAAATCATCAGTTTAATACTATGCCCTGGAATGTAAAGTAGGACTTCAAGTTAGGTCAATTTAGGTCGGCTCAAGTCAGTCTTTATTGGTGATGAGGGGAAAATGGTTTTCAGCCTGGGCTAAAATTAGTTACTCACAAATTCCTCACACATCACAGCTACAATATGGTTGCAAGAATACAACAAAGACTAACTTGAGAGCAATATGACAAAGATAAATAAAACAAATATGCCAAAGAACAGTAAAAGGAGCGCAACACAAAGTTGCATTACAGGGGAAATATTAACAGTATTCATGTGAGTTTGAGACTGCTGCAACGCTGCCTGCCACTACGGACAGAATCACAAACTAAGTCTGACATCTGGTGGACAGAATCTGCTCACCAGTAACTCTCAGAGGGGGGAAAAAAGGAAATGATCTACCTGTTTCTTTTTCAGTGTTGTGTGCTGTGGGAGTGGAGACCATACAACAGGGAGAATTCAACAGCCTCGGCATCTACCTAATGTAAGTGCTTGATTTTTGTTGTCACCTCATAATATAATGTACAAGTTAAATCCTACCAAAGCACCCCTGACTCTGGCCTACTTGAGACTAAACTGGTGGCATTCTTGAGTTATGAGCAGGCCATCTGGATTTTAATATGGCAAAGAATGCCATATTAAAATCCAGGGCTTTTAGAAAATAGTTACATCACTGTACCTGCCTTCATAATCGCTGCCACAGTATAAACACACACTTACAAGCAGACGCTGGGAGGGAGTCAGAGGGATGAAGCACGGTGCAAAGGGCAGAGAGGACACCAGTCCTTCAGTGTTACTTCTTATTATCTCTGTGGACCACAGCCAAAGTCCCACAGAGCCACAGGAAAACATCTCCCAGAGGAGACCAGAAATGCATGACTGTTTATTTTATCAGTACTCAGAAATGCAGATGAACGCTGCATTAAACACACACACACACACACACACACACACACACACATAGAAACACACAACTCAGCGAAAGGTCTTCAGAGAGAGGGCAGTGTACGATGATGGTTAGTGTGGGGCCATTTTTCTGGTTTACTGCATTAGATGGTTATCAGATTATGTAAACATAAAACAGAGAAAGGGGCATATACAGTATTTTTGTGAAGAAAAAAAAGGACACAACTCCTAAACATCAACTCTTCTGCACCATATCAAGGCGATATCTCTTTGTGTTTGTCATAGGGCACTTAACTTGAAGCTGCCCCTTATTACCCACAGTTTGCCCCCTGGTCAAAAAAAATTAGCAATGCGGTCTACAACCACAGTCCCAGATAAAATACAAAGAAAGAGATATATTTAGATATAGTTTACATAGTTTAGAAACAGTTCACGGATTTTATCAGTGAGACTCTATTGGTTTCATCTGGCTCCAAACTTATTTCTCCTCCCAGAGTGGCATCTGTTGCCATCATGATGTTCGAGCTGGCCTATTTCCTGGATGCTCTCCTGTTTATGTGTCTGCCGTGAGTACACAACACTCCACTACAACATTTGCATGGATAATGTAGCATAAACACACAGAGGGTAAAGCACATATAGTATATTTCTCTGAGGTCCTTTTGAACCTAATATGTAGTTTGTCAGTGCAAAACAGGTACAAAAACCCAAATGTGAGCATGGATTTTGTTAGTCATGAAGTTCTGCCATTTGAGCATCCACATATTTAGCTGTTTTTACAGTAAAAAGACTTTAAAACTGTAAGAATTTCAGTCCTGACATGAAGATATTGGCGGTGCCTGGCCGTGTGAATGATAGAAAACCTGTCTCCTGCCTCCTCTTCTTCCCCTTTATCTCTATAGCTGTCCTCCGGACTGGCAGCTGTTTGTGTTGTGGGGGAAGATGGCTCGCATTGGAGGCTTCCACAAGTTCCTCTATTACTCCATCATGTCAGTGGTCTGCTTCTTGCACCCTGTGTTGGTGTGGCATGCAGTTATCCCAGGTACAAAAGTTAAACTAATAATTACAGTACTGTTCACTGTGCCGCTAGTGTCATATTAGGCATTCTCAATAGCAGGCATTTTAACTTGTCATTCAGTTGAAAGAGCATAGGTGTTATCGTTCTGTTCAAGCGTGCAGGTAAGCCATGACAGTGTGACAGTGAGCCAGCATGCAGGATTCCAGGACCCTGAAACTGAAGCAGCTAAATGGATTTCTGCCATCATTTGTTTTATTATTTACACCTGTGGCTTTCCTACTGTGACATGTGAAAATGTTTTCCATGAAAAAAAAGCCTATAGAAATAGAAATATATTTTTCTGATTCCAGGGGCAATGCTTCTGGTGACAGCCTTTTTCAACTTCATACTCAGCAAGAAAACAAAGACCAAGTCTCCCAAAAGGCCACAGGAGACCTACAGTGACCAAGGCCCGACCACTGCCTGTGTGACCGAGAGAGCAGGCTCGGACAGCACTATCTCATTCTTCCACATGGTGACGGGAAGGAGAGGGGGGGAACTGGCTCCCGCAACCAGAGACCGCTGCCTCGGCCTGGGAGAGAGAGGAGAGAGCGTCCAGGCCATGCTGGAGCTCGAGCAGACAGCAGCACCCAAAGACACAGACAGGGAGAGGAGGAGGTGGAAAGAGAGGAGGCTGATAAGCTTCAGAGGTAGGGAGGAGCCTGTGGAGAGAGAGATGGAGGAGATGGATGGCTACTGTGAGCCAGAGCCAGACACCACCTCAGACACTGCACCTATGATTACTGACTGAACATCCATCTGGGCTCGGACTGAGCTCCTTACTGATATCACATGATGGAACGCAGGTGTAATGTAGTCAGACTGACTGGGTGCAACTAGCTGGTGCTACATGGTGGCTGGTATTTTCTTTATTTAGCAGAAAATACCATGTAACATGTCTGACCAGCCACAATAAGACATTTGAGCATTTTTTAGTGTTCATAAATAGGGCTTTGTGTATTGCATGTAATTACACAACTAAAATATGGAGATTATTAGATTTTTTTACAAAATGTTTTACTGATATTACTGATATATATTTTTTACTTCAAAAAGATCTCTTTGTGCAAAATGACAATTTGATTTTGTGAAATCTATTATTAAGTATTTTTAACAAAAGCTTCAAATGAATAAATCCAGAGAAATTAAACCATTTGCACCTACACGTGCACGTGGGTGGCAGGTGGGTGGGTAGCAGACATCAGTGTTGAGCAATTCAATCCAGTTACTGCAGCATACATTATTCATTAGGCAATAAATTAGATCAACTGTTTCATTCATTCAGCGTCAGAGAATATATGTGCGAGTCTGACTGAGAGCAGCAGGCATTAGAGCTTGTGCAGGTGCATGTGTTCGCCACATTCAAGTCTCCTCATTGTGTGTTTGTCATGTATGAGTGGTGACCATGGAGACGGAGCTCTGGGAGGAGCGCCGGTGTTATTATGGTGATGAAAGACTCATCAGATCACCCACCCGAGCGCCATCGTAGGCCTACATTTCACCAAAACACATCTAATGTGCCAACACCGACCAAACATAAGTACAAATATTATTCATGCATTAATAATATGTCATATGCTGTGCATTGATGATATTAATAGGGTGTGTGAATAACACCCAAGCTCTATAAATCACTTTGAAATCAGAATAATTGTCATACAAAGGCGAGTATGAAAAACCTGTATTAACGTTTCTTTTGTTTTCTTTGTTTTTATCACGCTACACGGGATAAATTCTCCATACAAACATCCCTCTTTTGTTCAGGTCATAAATCAATACAGTATTGCTCTGTCAAAACACAGGCACACACACTGTACGCACACTGTATTCCTCAGTCCTTTGTTCACTGAACCGTAGGTATATAACTGTATGTAGCCTTAAGAGGCAATCTCTCCACAGCATCAAAGCTAAGGAGAGAATCAATAAAAGCTGAGAGTCTCATTCATCAGAAAGCACTTCACTGAGAACTGAGGCCAGACAGCAGACTTGTGAAAACACACGTAAATAGCCTGTGGGGGAAACAACTGGGTTATTCTCCATATTAGACACAAACTACATCCTCAGCAGCGACATGGTGTCATTGCACAATATACCTATATCAAGGCCATGACATGTGAGTCCAGTCAGGAGGGAAGCGATATTCTGGTGTTTTATGGGGAGAACAGAGAGTCTTTGTCCGGTGTTTGCTGCGGCCGCTCATTGGGCCATAATCCGGGCTGCATTGTCCTCCTCACAATGATATCTGGTCAAGTAGCAGCTGAGTGAACCAATAAAAAACAGAAGAGAGGAAAAGAACGTCATTATTTCCAGTCCACTTCCATGAATGTTCCACCACCTTTTTCATTCCCATATCCTTTAGAATGAGCTGTTCTCTGTGAGGGAAGTTATTCAGCTGCTGGAACAACTTACTTCCTCTGTGCATGTTAAATCATAAATCCTATTCAGACGGACAGAGAGAGAGGGAGAGAGACTTCCTACAGTTTGTGTTTCCACCCTACAATTTCCTCGATGGCAGGTCCAGTCTCAAAAACAGGATGGGAGAAATAAATCTTAACTGGTCACAGGGACTTCTTCCTTTACTGAAACAAACAGGGCCGATGCTTTAGTGGTGGATGTGCCAGAAGAATTGGATTTTCTTTTCAATGTATATGTGATAGGAATATCCACATACAGAACTGGGTCTTTGTATTGTGTGTTGTGATTTGAGTCTGTCAACCTATAACAACATATATATAAAACACTAAACAAAATATTCACAAAACAAAAAAGGGGGAAAAATTAAGACACAACAAACCATAAAAAAGTGTGTAACATAAAAGGTGATGTTCATAAAAGTTAAGCATGATACTATATGCAAACACTAAAAGTGAGAACTTAAATAAATCACACCTATGGGTGCATAATGTTAAAAAAAAAAAATTTTTTTTTAAAAAGCAGGAAAATAAAAGTAGATTATAGGTCAAAATAACTAAATTAGTAAAAATAAATGTTGTCTAATGGTCCTTTGAGCCGGTTTTTGTCATCAAAGACCAGAATTTAAGACACTGGGTTTGAATGATGAGACTGAAGCAAAGCACCCAGAGGCACCTTGGGGTGTGCAACCCAGACTCCGTCAGCCCACCCCCAATGCCGATTGGCTGAGGCGCGTCGGTGCGCGCCGTCTATTGGACCACCCTGCCGTCAGTCTTGTCCTCCGGCTCCGAATGCCGCACGGCCAGGGAGGCATGAAGATAACAAACGATAAGCGGGACACGTCGCTGGTAGATGCAATACGGAAGAGGACGGAGGGGCGCACTCTGCTATGGTGAGACCCAAACTGATCCTATTTACTCAAATTTATATGGAAAGATCGGGAGGGAGGAAACTTCACCTACACAGCCAAGCGGTTGAACCCCGAAAGCAACAAAGTGCTCTGATGACAGGAGGTGTCCTGAAGTTGGATGCAGGTTTTTTGTTGGTTTGTTGGTTTGTTGGTTTGTTTTGCATTCAGGAAAATGAATACTGTGGTGACTGGTATAATAACTTTCCTTTTTGGTCAGCTTTAATCTGTTTTACTCCTTTACTAAAATTAGATGTTCATTATAGCGATGGCAGGTCGTTCTTCACCAAGCCGTTGCTGATGAATGTCTCTTCCAGTTGGCGTTTGTCTCAAAATGTAGATTTTTTTTGGGGGGGGGGTAAAGCTTTTGCCAGAAGCGGCGTCATCATGTGCGTTGTTCGGGGCTCTCCGGGAAACCTCACGCGTGGGAATGGGTTGTCCCCGGGCGCAGCTGCCAGCGTAGGTGCGATGGTTGGGTACGGATCTGGCGCTGATCAAACCCATTGGCAGATTCCTGCAATGAAGGTTCTTTGTCCACCGAGGGCGCCTACACACAGAGGCAGGCGCGTGATTCAGTCACACGGGAAGAGAGGAGACAGGTTATGTAAATTCAACCAAATCTCAGCATCACCCAATGAAGTGACCCCCTATTTCCTTCGCACATGCTCCAAAGCCTGTGGTCCATCTCCTGTGCAGCCACTTGCAGTGGCTGAATTATTCATAATAGTGGTGAAAGACTGGAATCCTTTAAGTTATGGAATATTTATACAACCATTTTTATCTATAAATATGTATGAGGGATAGGCTGACCGTCCCATTATGCGCCTACTTTGTCAGCGGTTTCCTTGGATGAAAGTGGAGGTGGGCAGAGGTCATTAAAGGGAAGGGAGGAGGGGCGATAGATTTCGCTTGTGCCTCAGTAATTAACATCAATATTGTTTGATTTGAATGCAGATGACAAAGAGGTCCATTGGAGGTTGGATTTGGATTTTAATCTTCAACTGTGTGAGAATAACAATAACGAGCAGAGAT
Organism: Xiphias gladius; assembly: GCF_016859285.1. Lineage (NCBI taxonomy): Eukaryota > Metazoa > Chordata > Actinopteri > Istiophoriformes > Xiphiidae > Xiphias > Xiphias gladius. Next base: position 15,291,931 of record NC_053410.1, read on the forward strand.
CCAAATGGCTCTTGTCTCCATTTTTCGTGCTGAGTGTTCAATATCGAGCTGAACTTGCGCCCTCACTACCCAGAGATCACTACCCAGTCGGACAGTTGCGTGGTCAGTACTGAGCAGTCTTGCTTCCTGTTTTTTGTGGTGACTACCACTGCTCATGCAAGCATTTTCTTCTTCTGTTTTTTTTTTTTTTTTCCTGACAAACTTCTTTCAGCTGCAAGAAATACAGTCACCTCCTTTATCATGTGACAAAATGATACACTGCAACTCTTTGGATCATCTCAGAAAGTACTGAGAGTCCCAACCAAGAGCTCAGCTATTAGCACTTTGGAGTAAAGAGTACACTAAACCTGTCCAGTATCCTGCAGGCCCTGTCCCCGCAGGTGTTGTCAGTGCGAAGAGAGACCGCAGTCCCTGTAGATTTGAAACAAATAAAACACTCTCTCTGAGCTGCTTAATGGGCCATCAGTGAGTAGCAAGGGGCCAATTCTGGCACATGATGATGAGGATCTCAATGAAGTTCAGTGTACGTCTCAATTTAGACACCAGGTGGCACCATTGTGACAACAACGCCATGGCAATGTGGCTAAAGTGATTGGTCTTTTAGAGGCAAGTGTTCAAATATAACACCCATTGATTGTTCAAAGTATAAACTACAGTATGTTATAGTTGAAATACATTAAAGAGAGGATGTTGTTGCATTTTAACAAGACATTTCTTTTTTTCTTATTCCTATAATCTTATGTAATCTTAATAAAATTCCTATAGAAAAAATCTGATTTATACTGTAAAAAATAAGACTATTATAAAAAAAAAATCCTAATCTCAGCCCTATGATGTAAGACTCAAAATTACATAACTTTACATTAACATTAACATAACATTAAAAGTTTACTTCAGATAAAACAAATACCATCCATTACTAGTGAATATAATACCATTCCACCGCATTCATTAACACACGCCATCAGTGTGTTTTGAAGAATGGGGTTACCTTTGCATTATGGGTAGATGTGCAGAGGGTTTCAAGCAACTCTGACATTTGTGTTCAAGAGTCAGTAAGTTTGGTAAAAGAATATTTCTTAGCTGGTAGTTAATAATGAGGTTTGGGATGTTTTGTACATAGCAGCAATAGTAGTACTTAAGTAGTCCTTTACTTAAATAAAAGTAGCAATACCATGGTGTGAAAATACTCAGTTACAAGTCCTGCATGCCAAATTATACTGAAATAAAAGTACAGAGGTATTATTAGCAAAATATACTGAAAATATCAGAAGTAAAGCTATTCGTAATGGCAGCATAATAGCCCCCCTCTCAGTGTCTAGTGAATATTAATATTTGTATGGCTGTATTTGGTATTATTATTACTGATACATTAAACTGCATTTTAAGGTTGTATTTGGCTGAGATGAAGCTAATTTTTAACTATTGACATTCTGCTGGGCAGTTCGTTATTGAAAAATGCAGCCAATAATTATAGCTGTCAAGTAAATGTAGTGGTGTAAAAAGTACAATGTCTCTGTAACTTCTAAAGTACTGGAGTAAGTGTGCTTAGATACACTGGATTCTAAGTTGGGTCCTGTTGGTTGCATACCATCCATTAACATGGCCGTTATCTTGACAGCTGTTGACACATCAGGTCAGTTAGTATCCTGTCAGTAATGAGTAATATTTGACTTAAAAGGCAACCAAATGCTTTCACTGAATTAATCGATAACACACTAAATATGGAAAAATTCCCCCGGTCTGTGACAAGGGTGATCCTGTTGGGCAGTATACTTTCACTTTCCATTTTCCACTATGTGCTGTCAAGCGTTGAGTCATCACATTGCAGTGCTGCAGCAGTCCACATCAATTCAAGCAGGTGGAACAGGACACTTGTTGGCACATGCCTGCTGAAGTATTATGTATGCGTGTGTGTGCGTGCGCTTGTGTGTGCGCTTGTGTGTGTGTGTGTGTGTGTGTGTGTGTTTTCTCTCTTGTGGCACAGTTGGGCTCTATCCTGTCACATGATTTACAAGAAATCACAGAGCTGTCGGGAAGCATGGATATCATTCACCATAAACACTCACTTTTGATGGTCCACACCCTGATCACTTTGATGTCCCAGTGACAACTGTGCAACACCAGACAATAGTCTTTAAAACTATAAAACATTACAACCTGTGTTATGCACAAATAATGGTGTATTTTCCAAAACACCTCCAACGAACGCTCCTGCATTTACTGGTCACTTCTGTAGATTTTGCGGTTAGAGATATTTGGACATGATACAACACACAGCTAGCTCCTGTCATAGCTTTGAGATATTTGTGCAGATGTTTTGAGTGAGATTATGTTTGCTTTGAGCCTGTTGCTAACTCACATCCTGTAGTTTATTAACCACAGCTGAGACTGTGGGTCAAGGTGACATCTCATATCCTCCCAAGGAAGTAATCATCTTTCCCATCCTTCAGTTCTAAAGCAGTCAGGAGCCTTAACCATAAATAGCACACAAGGCCACACTATTGTTCAGATATATTTATATTTAAAAAAAAAGTCTGATAAATGTTCATATTCATACAAAAATAAATAACCAACAAAGTTTTCAGTTTTTTTTTTCCAGCTGCACACACAGAACTACACATAAACCATATATTGACAATTTGATTGACTAGTAACATTTATGACAAGCCTCCAGGGCTTAGTTTTCGACATCATATCAGTCATTTGCACAAAAACATAAAGCCCTCTGCCGCTGACCAAGAAAACTAATTTTTTATGCAGCCCAGACAGAAATTTAAGGGAGCTTGATGTCCGAGCTGTGTGAAATTTATAGAAAAAATGTGGTTCTGTGCTGTTTCCTTAATGGCTGCTGGTGGCCTGGATTTAAGAGTCCACAGTTCAGCAAGAATCAGTGTGTACACACTTCTCTCCATGCAATAGCTTTGTTTCATTTGTCAGGCTGGTTTTCCTATTGGGAGTTTGAGGATGAGGTTTGTGTGTTTTGGCCCCGGCTCATCTGTTGAGACCCCTGGTGATGAAGACTTCTCCTTCTCCCTCTCCCTCTCCTCCTCCTCCTCTTCAGGCACAGTTTTGCATCATGACCGGACTTATGAGCTCTAGAAAACATACGCAGAAGTTCAAACTTTAGCGTGGAGGTAGAGCTGGAAATAAATACTCCCGTAGTATCAGACAGTGTGTGGACTAAAACCGAACCTCTTAGCTTGTAAAATGTGATTAAAACATGACTTTGTGTGTGCAGTGGCATTGATAGCTTATATAGGAGAACCTATCATAAACACTAAGAAAGAAAAGCATAGAAAATGCAAATTTGGGCTCTAATACAAAAGTCAAGGATTACCGATATTTTAGAGGCAAAATGTGCAGGAAAGATCTGGAAACTGCATAAGTAGCTGCTTTGTCATTACAAGAACTGGCTTGGCAACAAATAAGATAATTTACGGATGATTAAAGAAATATGAAGATGGGTGGAACCCTTTTATAACCTAATAGGACCTTAAATATTCTGTGATTTGTTGTGTAATAAGGATATTGCATATCACTATTGTTGCGTGCAAAGATCATTGCTAAATTTCATTTTTTAACCTAAACTGAAGGATTGCATGATCCTCTGGCGGTGGACGAAGCTTTAGTATCCCTTAGGCTTACAAAGACCTTACAAAGACAAGGTTTTCAGGACACATTTACTATGCATGCCGTTAATAAATATGTGTCTATTAGTTTACTATTAGTCGAGTTTCACTGATCAAGGCTCTCACCTATTCCAGCAGTGAATCAGCTGTTTGCCCAGCGGTGCCTCTGGATTCAGACACACTAGCTCATTGTTTTTCTTCAGTGTCACTCTGAAAAACACATGTAAATCCACACATTTAGTTATACTCATCTGGATGTTTGTGTGTGCACGAATGTGTGTGTTTGCAGGACTATGGTACTCACATGACTGTGACTTTGTCGCAGCTGGGGCTTTTTTGGTGGACTGTGAGCTCCTTCAGTTGCCCTCTGACATCCGATTGCATCTCTGGACACAAACATCTTCCCGGGACAAATGTGCTCTCTGACTCTCTCACTGCACAGACACAGTAACAGGATTACAGGTTAAGTCGATACAGTGCAACATGAGCAGGGATTAAGTTACTGCAAGTTCACAGTTTTAAAAAAACAGCAATCCAGGCTTTTACTGTATGCAGATTTTATCTAAGAAAAATACACAGATATAAGCATAGATCAATCCATAGATTGTTACCTGTGATCAGTAAACAGAAGAAGCTCAGGAAGGCAAGCTGACAGACCGACTGCGGGTAAAGCTTCATATTGGACACGAGCTGAGCGTTGACACTGAGCCTCTGAGCCACATGTTGCTGTTTTATACTGAGGCTCCTCCCACACTAACTCAGAGCTGGGCTTTCCAAACCAGGAAATTCCCCAATGGCACTTTCCTTCTAAAATATCAGGATGCAGGGATCAGGGACACCATTCTTTCAGCTTTTGTCAGAAAATACTTAAGACCCTGAAGGACACAGTGATTAATGAGCTTAATTCACATGATGTGTGTGTGTGTGTGTGTGTGTGTGTGTTGGGGGGGGGGTCTTTTTGTTTGTTTGTTTTTGTTTTTTTTTACCATGCACTGAATTAACTAGACAACAAGACTAGGTCAAAACGTAGTATATGGCTAGACTTTCTTTATCTGTTTGCTTCTCTCCTGCTTTCTGTGCTCACATATACAGTAATATAATACAGCCGAACTCTGTTCTTCTGTTTCTGTTGTCAGACAACGGAAAAAGTATAACGTAGTGACTGAAACGTGGCCCATTGAGACGATATGTTATACCGGCGACTCTCTTCTACGGAAAGTAGCTAAGTTTTGTCGAAAAAGTCTCTAGATTTGTCAGTAGGTGTTTTTGTGAGGAAAAGTCGCTTAAAGGATGTGAAAAGTCGGTAAATCTAGGAACAATGCGCTAAGTTGGTAAAACTGCCTGTAAACGCCTCAGGATGACGTAATAGAAACTGTTTGCACCAGTTTAATTTGAAAGAGCAACGACCAATAGGGAAATTCAGCACTCGGTCAGGCAGCATTTGGCTGACCAGTGGTGTAACTTTGTCGCTCACTTAGCCAGTCATGGACATACATGTTTATAGGGCTGGCCCCCGCAGTTGAGGTCAGCCAAAAAAGACAGCAGTGTTGAAGACTGGTTGCTTTCTGTAAAAACTTTGCCAAACAGATGACTAAGGTGTTTCTTATCATTAATAAAGTGTATGCTAATTGTTTATAAAAAAAACTGCCGACAGAGGCAGCAGTTATCCTTGAATGAGACATGAAGACACAGTCTTCGTTTCCAGGCTTTGTTAAGCTTTGCCACAACAATCATATCTATCGGTCTGTTGGCTCAGTGTCAACGACACCATGTGATTGCTCCTAATTTTCTGTCCCTGCTTTTAACACAGGAGCCATTAGTTTAACAGTGTTTCACTTAAAAAATTACACACCACAGCACATTAAATTAATATGCATATTTTATCATTTCAATTGTCATATGTTTCTCTGTGGTTTTCCATAATCTTTTAAAAGCACATGGTCGCAGGAGTTTTCTCTTTGGGAATAACAGGTTATTTGTACATGCGCATCATCATTTATATAGTCTCAGTTATTAGTTGAGAGTATATATGCAGTGTTATTGAGATAATACAATCTTTAAGTAATTTCTGATGTTTGTTTCTCATATTTGTCTGCCACAGCTGCGCTCTAGACAGAATGGGTGAGAGTCAGACCTACGTGAAGCTCAGTGAAGAGAAACTCATAGCAAAGTAAGTCCCTTTAGTTCCCTCACTGTACAGTGATTACGCACTATAGAGTAAAATTACAATGGTGGCTGCCTATATTAATCATCATCTTTGCTTGTATTGTGTCAGAGCTGTGAGAGATAATCTTTCCTTTGCGGTCTTGTGTTCACATTCAGGTCTGACATCTTGTCACTACTGAGGACCTACAACTGTTATCATGAAGGGAAAAACTTCCAGCTGAGGACTCGTGAGGTAAGAAAAACTCAGCCGCAGACATGTCACCTGACAGGAGACAGTGCTCGGGGAAATAGAAAGGTAAACAGAGAGAGTTGTTGATAAAAGCTCGGGAGTGTTTGTGGGTGAGTTGCACACATGCCAGAACGAGAACCAGTTTGATTCTCAGGCAAACGATGATGATTAAAAAACTGAGCTGAAATAAGTTTCCAATGTGGTGACAGGTCTTCGTTCAGATCATATCTGCAATTCCTGGCTTTTTTTTCTCCGACATACCAAGTGGCTGGAAAACCACAAAAAAGCCCCCCTTTCCATCAAAAAGAAAATGAAAATGGAAGGAGGGATTGAGTCGCACATTTCATTCATATGCACTCACTGCTTAGCAAAGCTTTTTCACGGTAAACACTTGCTGTTGTGGGTTGTCTGTAAAACTGCTCCTAAGAGTTCCGTTAGTTGCTTGATAACTATTCTGATGTTATGGTCGGGAGTTCCCCCTTGTGTTCAGGTTTTTAAGGAAGGGCCATTGTGTGTTGCTGTGTGTGGGCAGGGCATGGCAGGGTGGTCAGGATCTAAGCCCTCTTTTTTGTCCCCTCAGCCCAACTCACAAAGTTGTGTCATTCTGGGAAAATCCCCCACAGTCACAGACCTGATGAGGGTACATACAATATACAGATGTATAATAGAGGGACCATGGATATCATAATATATAATATATAACATTTTATTGCTTAAAGAATGACTCAAGACATTAAATTACAGTGCTGTAACTTTATAGTAGGTCATATGAAACTTTAATGTGGGATTTTGAAAGTGTCATTTTTTAACCGTGTTGAAAATGCAAGTCAGTCTGTAATTCAACCAAAACATGTTGCTTCACTACTAGATTAACAGATTCAGTCCAGACTACAATAACCTAAATATACAGTACATTTATTAAGTGTGATAGTTATAAAAAGAGACTACTGCGGTGAAAACTGATGATTGTACAGTATATATTTCTTTCTATGTTATTGCTTAGGCTATTGCTTAGTTTGATGAGTAATGTATAAAACAGACAAAACATGGAGTTACGGGTCTCAGTCCGAACAGGACAAAACTCACTCATATAAACTAACTTTATATGCTGTCTAGCATCTGCTCTTTCTGCATTCACAGTTTCCTGTATTTTGTCAAAAACAGTATTATTGATTTATTGGTAATCAAATATTAGCTGTGTAACAGTGTCATAGCAGTATTTTAGCCATATACAGTGAATTACATAAAAACTGTTCGGTATAGATATCACTAAAATATTGTTTTAAAAAAATGAAATACTGAGAAATACTGAGCAAAAGACAGCGTTGCTAAACCAGTCTAGTGAGACTGGAATGCTGCATTTACAGGCAAAAATAAGCATCTTTACTGCTTGCTGCTGCAAAGCTATACCAACACAATCATCTGAGTGATGTAAAATTGGATCCTGATGAATAAACATTCAGTTGTAGGAGGAAAAAAAGTTCTTGTTCCACTGTTCAGATTTTACTACGAAAGATTACTCATTGTAAAAAAACATGCAAAACAACAAATGACTTGTCTACTGGTTTGTGGTCTGCAAGGAATACTGGCACTAAATGTATCAATAAATTCTGCTGGTAGTGGCTTTAAAGAACCACTTTATGTCACACTAAGACATGAGAATATGAAAGCTACGATCACAATTTGAAGCAACTAAAACTTTTTTGAGATTGAGTTTTTTCCTGACCTTGGAAACAGCAGCTGACAAAAAAAAAAAGTCTCCACAAAGTTCATTCAGCAGCTGTTCTGGAGCTCTCGGTCAAAGATGTTGAAAATTAAATTTTAAGATCATGTGATAGACTCAGAAGCTCCACAACAGCTACTAAATGGACTTTGTGGTGAGAAATGGTCTGTCAACTGCCTTTTCCAGTGTCAAGAGTGAACTTTCAATCTCAACTTTTAAATTAACATGGATGAGGTGTCTGTAAAGTGCTCAGAAAAATGGGAACTTCTTGTTACCGTATTGTTAGGGTAGGATTGGTGGTGATGAAAAAACCCTCTTGCAAACTACATCGTAATAGTAGGTAGGCAACCATAATGGTGTATGTATACTTAATGTAAAATTCTCTATTCATTTACTCCAATAATTTATACATTGGATGATGTAGTTACATTGTTACAGCTGTATAGCCTCATGAACCACATGGAGTGAGGCCAATGGTCAGTCAAGACTGGCTCATTAGATATTTTGTGGATATGAGAGACAAAACATTACTCAGCAGTGGCATTCTAGGGGTTGGAAGCTAGCCCAAGACCAAAATCGTGAAACTCATCAGTGTGAATTCCTAGAAATTCAGTGACTTTGTGAATGAGCTCAGATGAAAACCAGATGTAGACTTGCGCCATCATTTCCAGATACAGTTTTACTGTGATTATATACGTTAGCATGAAAAAGTTTGGGCACCCCTGGTCAACATTTTTGTTACTGGGCATAGTTAAGTGAGTAGAAGATGAACTGATCCTCAAAAGGCATAAACTTAAAGGGGAAACATTCTTTTCAACATTTTAGGCAAGATTAGCGTTTTTGTTTTTTTGGACAAGTTCAGAGTGAAAAAAAGGAAAGGAAGCCCATACAGAAGTTTGGGCACCTCAAGAGATTTTAGCTATCAGATAACGTTTACCAAGGTCTCAGACCTTGATGAGCTTGTTAGGGCTATGGCTTGTTTACAGTCATCCTTAGGAAAGGCCAAGTGATGCAAATTTCAAAGCTTATAAATACTCTGACTCCTCGAACCTTGTCCCAACAATCAGCAGCCATTGGCTTCTCTAAGCAGCTGCCCAGCACTCTGAAAATTAAAATAACTGATGCCAACAAAGCAGGAGAAGGCTATGAGAAGATAGCAAAGTGTTTTCAGGCAGCTGTTTCCTCGGTTCATGATGAAATTACGAAATGGCAGTTGACAGGAACGGTGGAGGTCAAGTTGAGGTCTGGAAGACTAGGAAAACTTTCCAAGAGAACTGCTCCTATGATTGCTAGAAAGGCAAAGCAAAACCTCTGTTTGAATGCAAAAGACCTTCAGGAAGATTTTGCCGACTATGGAGTGGTGGTGCACTGGTCTACTGTGCAGCGACACCTGCACAAATTTGACCTTCATGTAAGAGTCATCAGAAGACAACCTTTCCTGCGTCCTCACCACAAAATTCAGCGTCAGAAGTTCGCAAGGAACATCTAAACAAGCCTGATGCATTTTGGAAATGAGTCCTGTGGACTGATAAAGTTAAAATTGAACTTTTTGGCCACAGTCAGCAAAGGTATGTTTGGAGAACAAATGGTGCAGAATTTCATGAAAAGAACACCTCTCCAACTGTTAAGCACGGGGGTGGATCAATCATGCTTTGGGCTTTTGCTGCAGCCAGTGACAGGAATCTCCCAGAATCTCTTGCCTTTTGCAAGGAAGAATGGACGAAAATCCCCGGAAAAAGAACTGAAAGACTCTTAGCTGCTACAAAAAGTGTTTACAAGCTGTGATACTTGCCAAAGTGGGTGTTACTATGCGCTGACCATGGAGGGTGCCCTTTTCCTTTTTTGTTATTTTGAAACTGTAAAAGATGAAAATAAAATAAGTAATGTTGCTCAAAATATTTTTTTTAAAAAAATGTGTCATCTTTAACTCTGCCCTTTTGGGAATCAGGTTATCTTTGACTCACTTACCTATTCACAGTAACAGAGATTTTGATCAGGGGTGCCCAAACTTTTTCATGCCACAGTATATCCGACACATCCGAGTATTTGTTTTTATTATTGGGCAATCGTCTAGACTGAACAAAGAGGTTCTGTGTGGGAACAAAAGTGGGGAAAGGCGGTTGGACATTGTATGAGAATTCGTAAGGGTTGTTTTTCAGATTACATCATTATCATCTCCTGCGGGTATAGTCAGGTGATGTGTGTTAGTCATGTTGTCTGAGGACATGTCAGGTGGTTTGACTTCAAGGTTCAGCACCGTCCACAGTAAAATAACATTAACAGTAACATTTTGAGGAGAAAAAAAAGCTCTAACGTGTACTGAGAGTACAACTGGATTATCTGTAATAATGTAGATGATGCCGATGCTTTCATTACTGAGACAGCCGAGCAACACCTTTGCTGGAGCCAGAATGGAATCCCGGACTTGCTTAAGAGCACTTCAGCATGGCGGATATGTGCTAAAAGGTCTTCTGATTAGAGGAATGTCATTTTAACCTCTACACCTGCCTGCTACTACATAATGTGTTCATATTATAATTTTGTATAGTCAAAAGATTTCAGTCTGATCTGATTAAACACTGGGCAAACACAGGAGTGGCTGCATGTATTTACCTAGGCCTGCCTGCCGGAATAACCAAATATCAGTCTATGTGTGTGCATCTCACTCTAGTGGCTGTATCAAGCACTTTTCAGTTTAAAAAAGCCACCAATGCAGCACCATCTATTACCACTAGATGTCAGTGCCATGCTGGGGTTTGTCCGTGGCAGTGGTGGAAGAAATATTCAGATTCTTTACTTGTGCAGAAGTAGCAGAGCAGCACCAAAAGACTTCCATACTTTTACTTAAGTAAAAGTATGGAAGTATTATCAGCAATTTGAACTTGTATGATCAAAGTACTAATTAAAATATATTATTGGATTATTGTCACTGATGCTTTAATATGTAACTAGCATTTTATTGTGGCATTTTTTAGTATCAAAGGAGGTCATTTTAACTACTTTATATGCTGTTTTTGTTGTTGCTGGTTTTGTTAATCTTTACACAATGTAGCGTCAAAATATAGCACCGACAGTAAAAGTATTCATTATGCAGACTGACCATTTCGGAATAATGTTTATTGTTGCATTATAATTATTGATGCACTTGTGTGTACATCGCTTTAAAGTTGTAACTGGTAAAGATGGGGCTAATTTTAATATTATATATACTGCTGGTTGGTTTGTGATCCCCCCCCCTACATGCACACACACACACACACACACACACACACACACACACACACACACACACACACACACACATACACCAAAGATCAATAAAGTCTAATCTGTCTTATCTATCTAAGTTATAATAAAAATGTAGTCAAGTAAACACTTACATTTTTCTCTCTAAATTGTAGTAGAGTTGAAGTATATACATCGTAGCATAGAATGGAAATACTAAAGTACCCCAAAACTGTACTTGAGTACAGTATTTCAGTAAATACGTACTTACATAGCGCAACCGGCCTGTAGACACAACCCTCTCATGGTGTTTTAATACATCCATGGATGCAACCCTGGCAGAAGCGTTTAAACCACGGGTACAACTAACGATTACATTTATTATCAGTTAATCTATTGATTATTTTTTCAATGAATCATTAAGTCTCTGAAATGTCAGAAAATTGTAAAAATACCTTTGACAAGTTCCCAGAGCCCAAGGTAATGTCCTCAAAAAAGAGATTGAGTTTACAGTAGAGAAAAGAAAAAGAGCGGAAAATTCTCACTTTTTTAAAGCTAGAACCAGAAAATGTTGTAGATGAAATGATCTTCAGCTCTTTTGTAAAGTAACTTTAGAAACAGCAAACAATAAACATTTTCATGATTTCTTTGTATTTTATTACAAACTATATCCTTTACATATTTACAAAATATTAAACGATGTAAACATGTGGAGTTGAGTCCTCAGTGCAAAGAAATAAATAGATCTTCACTTTTCTCAAGAGCCATATGCTTGTCCTTGTTCAGCCATCAAAAGAAGTCCCATCATACATTGCTACGTTTAAGTCTTCATAATCAGAGCAGGTTCTTCCAGCCTTGTTCGATGATGCGATACTCCAGCAAAGTGCCTACGGGACTTCCCACAACAACTACGTCTCTCCTCAAGTCCTTATCTGTCCAAACAGCCAGTCTACAGGGTCTTTGCCCCGGCAGTCTCGTTCTCTGCCCATCTTGAGAGAAAAATCCTCTGTGCTGTTTGGATTCAGACTAGAAGGTCTGGAAGTCCTTAATGTGCGGGGAGACCCGCGAGGAAGTGAGGCTGAGACGGAAAGCTTCATCTGAGCCTTTGAGAACTGTCGCAGCCTGGGGGACCTCTGGAGTCTGACGGGGCCGCAGCTCGGGGCTTCGACAGGGCGGGCGAGGGCCTGGATACTGGTCATGTAGTCCTCTAGCGACTGGGAGCTCTGGGTAGACTGGGAGGATGAGGGATGGACAGGCAAGTCCTCAAGCGTCTCAGTAATGGTGGGTAGGAGAGGCAGGGAAAGCAACAACCGCCCACGTTTCATGCTGCAGTGGGAGAAGAAAAATAAAATTGTTAGATTATTGTGTGTTATTATTTTGTTATTTATTAAAAAACAAAGCTAGATAGATAGTGATTTTAATTTTCTGTGTTTAATCAGGGTCTTTCAGCTGCTTAGAAATCTGCCACAGTGGTTGTGTGTCTGCATTTTCTATTTTGCCTGCTGTCTTTTAGCCTTTTGCCTTTAAATTTTTTGTTTCGCAATGAGAAAATATGTAAAGTTGCTACAATTCAGCTGAAATCAATAATAGAAAAATCTGATACTGAAAAAAAGAAGAGGCATTCTCACCTTTGAGGCTATACGTCTGACACACAGAGTGAAACAGAGTGATGTCTAGTCCGCTCAGTTGAATATGACTGGACCGGAGCGCAAATCCAGGCTTTATAGAGGCACACTGCAGCAGAGTGATTAACCGCTACTTCCAAAAATAGTCCTGCTGACCTTACTTGCATCTGTGTGAATTTATGTGCGTGTGTGTGTGTGAGAGAGAGAGAGAGAGAGAGAGAGAGAGAGAGAGAGAGAGGGTGTGTGCATGCCTGTTCAGGAAACTCAGGAGTGGCAGGGTTAGGGAGGTTCAGTGGTGCAGCTGCTTTGAATGTTTATGTTCCAGAAACAATGAAGCCCTGGGAGCAATCTGACACACCTCCAAAAACCCACTTTCTGCTTCTTCTGTCCTTTCCTCTAACGTCTACATACGTTTACTGACACATTAAAATGATTGTTATCCAAAGGGTGCTAAAAACTGACTGTGTTCATCTCCAGTAGAATTATTCTTTCAGCAATTTGCACATTTCTCACCGCAAAGCCTCCTTTTGATCCCACCGTGTACAACTATGACATAAAAAAATATGTTAGACACGAGTTAGCCATTAAAATGAAACCATTAACAGTCTGTAAACTGAAAGCCATACATTTAGGGGCCAAGGCAGCATGAAGAATTTGTTTAACTCCATGAGCTGTTTATGTATAAACACAAACAAATCATGTGCCTCTTTGAGCAATCTGTGATCCTAATGGCTTTTGGTGGTGCAAAATCATCAAATCCTGTACATTGTACAGTAGTTATATATACATCTTTGAACACCCTTATATATCCTGTATAAAGTATATTATATACTACAGGAGCCTAATTGAAATGATCGTCATTTACACTTTTATAACACTTATAATACTTTCCCCTTATGTATGTTTTCCACGTATTCATGTGTTTACAATTAAATTACAACAAACCATTAAATTACTTTAACTACAACTCTGGCAGTGTACCAGCTTATCAGACTGACTTCTGAGAATTACTGTCCTGATATTTTCTTCCTCTAACTCTTGTTATTACTCTGTATTACTATGGTATTGAAATGTCTGTGACAAATTGATTCATAGACTTTTCGTTCAGCAGAATCCGGGTTAAAAGTTTAAATTAGCTATAGTGATGATCTAACAAGCTATTTAGATAAATGAACTGACAATGCATATACTGATAGTATGACAATCGGTGAGGACAACAGTTACAGTTGTGGTGTATTATCTGATTTATTACTGGTTCATTATAATAAATGCACAAAAAAATTGATTGGTTATCAGGATTGTTTGTCAACCTCATGTGTTACACTTACAACAACCTAAAAGGGGGGGAACACTGTTTTTTTTTTCTTTTCTCTTTTCTCAGAACACATACAGCAGTTTGACCATTTCTTCTAATTTTAGAGTTTCAGTTTTGTGAAATCAAAACACCTCCCCCAGCGTGTACGTGACCCAAAGCAGCCATGGCTCTTTTCTCATTATTGCTACCTCCTCGGACGTGACTTAACCCTCGTACTGTGTAAAGAAAGGGTGGGTCAGCCCTTACGAGTATTCTCCAAGATGAGAGGGTTCACCCTGTAGCTGCGAGCGACTGTTCCAGCACGTACACCTGATATTGAGCCACTGTGGCTGCCGGCCAGCAGGATATCCCCTCTAACCATGACTGCTGATAATTGTTGTTATATGTGTGCGTTTCTGTGCGTATGTGTGTGTAGGAGGATGGAGAGCTCATCCTCGAGGGGTTGCTGAACATCTACTGGGGTCTACGCCGACCGATCAGACTTCAGATGTACGATGACAATGAAAGATTCCGTCTCAACCGGTATAACAACCTTATCCTGACTGACACATAGATGCCTTCATGTGCTGAACAAACAGATGTGTGGCCAGCAATGTTAACAGGGACCTCTCACACAATTGCAGAGAAAGTCACACTCTAAAAACTCTAACCCCACCCTGTATTATTTAATTGAGGAAACTGGAGAAACTCCTTTGTAGCCTCCACCTGAGTAGTGCAGGATGTTACTGATGCTACAGATTTGGTGAATTTTTGTTTTTTAGCCAATATCTTTGGAATTAAGATCCAATAAAAGAAGAGAGGACTTTTTTAATCTCCGAAGGGGAAAGAGGTAGTTTATATATTCTAAAGAGGTAGCGAAGGAAATCTGAATAAAATAAAAACAGCACAAGACGTTAAGGAATGTCATCCAAAAGTTACATACAGTATTTTTTTGTTTGCATTGGCAACACATTTTAAATGTCCAAAACATCACTGGTTGTAACTTCTCAAATACCAGGATTTGATGCTTTTCTTTGTCTTATGCAATAATAAATTGAATATATTTGGGTTTAGGATTCTCAGCCAAGTAAAAAAAACAAAAAAACATTGGATTGTGGAGATTATATCATTTTTCACATTTTTTTTATATTTTATAGCCAAAATAATTAATATATTAATCAAGAAAATGATCATGAGTTACACTCCTAGTGAAAAATGTAGGCAGTAGTGTAATGGAAGTAAATAGGCTTAAGGAAAAAGAGTAAGAAGGGGTATAGAGGAAGAGATTTAAGTTGTCCTCCTCACCTCATATCTAGTGTCTCACATGAAAACAATTGAAAGTTATGGAGAAAAAAGATAGTAAGTGGAGAAAGCCTGGATACACTTAAAGTAATGTATTCTTTAAAGAATGTTATGAAAGTCAATAAACAGTGAGCATATTTTTCTTCCGTAGATCTGCTCTGGCATCAGCGGAGTCTAACAATAATTCACTGGGCGGAGAGACTGGTCCAACTAGTGAGTAATCTACACGTGCAGTCATTGTCTCAAACTCACACACACACACACACACACACACACACACACACACACACACACACACACACACACACACACACACACACACACACACAACTGCTAGATTAATGTAGATTAAGCACATACTGAAACAGATTAGAGCTCCACAAGTGCTTCATTCAGCATTCCCAGGGGAGAAGGTTGACTCAGGTGCCGAACACAGATTATCATGAGATGCCGTCCAGATCAGATCACCAACAATATAAATAAGCAGGGTTAGACTACTTAGTCACAGGTCTGACATTTGCCTTTTTAAGCAGTTTTGTCAACGGCTGACATCCCACAGGGGTCCTTCTTGACCACAGATTGACAACTGAGGAAATTTGCTTTTTTTTTTCTTTTTTTTTGCACAGATTTTATGTGCTTCCCCTGCAAATCCAGATCATTGTTCCGGGTTTGACTATTAAGTTTTGTCACGTGATGATCTTAATGCGGTTTTAGAGGATTTAAAATTCTGATGGAAACACTGAACCCTTACAGCTAGTTGAAATTTAACTTACACACTCCAGATCTTAATTCGAAAGCCAAACAGGATACATTTATTAATGTGTGTATATTATAGCAAAGTTACTTTTAGCTCTGAACTTAAACAAACTTATAGGCCTTACATTAGTGTCTGGGTCAAAAAAATGGCACATTGTATGGGATTGGAAAAAATGATGGGTGAAAAGTTGGCAACTTTTTATTTATTTGTTCATATGGAGTTTGCCACTTTCTGACACTTATATTATGTCAAAAGATATGTGAGGGAGAACAACAAGTATTTTTGTTGGATACAGATGCGTTCATATGCTTCACAGTAAAACGATTCCTCCAAAAATATTTGAAACTAATGACTATGAGCATGAAATATTGCCTACTGGCTATAAAATTAGTCTAAAATATTGGTCAAATTCTATATATATGAAATGAAATAAATAAGGAGAGCCAACACTGCTTTGGCTTAGAGAGTACAGAAGGGCTTTTAGAAGAAAATGATCAGTTTTTTAAGTAGCCAAATAAATCCAGTTTGTTCATTAGTTCAAAACAAACTAATCTGAACTAATTGATACAGTTACTTCAAATTAGTTTGACTAATTGGATCTAGTTATTTTTTGATTCCGTTAGTTTCATCTTGCTACACTGACAGGTTTCCCTCCAAACATATTTTGCCATCAAAATTATGGGTCAAAAGTTCAAGCCAGACGGTGAGAGCTAAAGAAAAAAACTGGGAATACGTAGCAGGTGAAACACCACGTGTTGTTCCATCTTTTCCTAAAACTATCTGCAAACGTCCGATGTAGACCATGCGTTAAGGCGGGTGTGTTTTTGTTCACGTGCATCATGAGGTGGTGACATGGTTGGTCAGGAGGAAGAGGATTCTCCTCAGCTGCTGAGGACCAGGAGTGATGCTTCCTTCATGCGGGTTCAGAGGAGGACAAAGACCCACACTGCCAGAGACTTGCAGCGCTTGCGCACACACAGGTTCTCAATCAACGGACACTTCTACAACCACAAGGTACAATAAACAGAACACATATACAAGCACACACATTAATGTATCCCGTTGTGGACACATCTCCGGGTGCAGAGGGGCAATGGTTTCCTGTGCGGGTGTGCCTGCACTTGTGCCTAGTTTCATTAATGTGCCATAGAATACAAGGTTACAGTGAGTTCTGTCATCAGTTTCTCCTGAATACACCGTGTCTGTGTGTTATTATTGAACAGATTCCAGCTCGAGACTGAGGGATTTCCTTTCTCTTTTAGATTTCCGTTTCAAAATGCTCAAGGTGTTCAAAATGTCCAGGAATCCCTGCTCAAATCGAGGAGTCAGGAATTTTGATGAAGCAAAGTTCCAAACACTTTGTGTCCTCTCAGTTATAGATTTCTGCACGTTTGTTTCTCTTACCTTCAGACATCTGTATTTACTCCAGCCTATGGTTCGGTCACTAACGTACGAGTAAACAGCTCCATGACGACAGGACAAGTCCTCAACCTGCTGCTACACAAGTTTAGGGTAAGCAGTGAGACACTGGTGGTGTTTCAGTAAAACTTAAAAACTAGAAATAATCTGTATTTGTGTCTGTTTAGGTGGAGAATAATTCTGAAGAGTTTGTCCTCTATATGGTTCACGAGTCTGGCGGTAAGTCATACATTTCATTGTGGTTTTGTCACTGGAAATGTTGCGTTCGTGTGTATTTGTGTGTGTGTGTGTGTGTTTGTTTTTTCGGTCAGTTGCTTTCTTTGTCTGTGACCTTGTAGAGAGGACCCGCCTGAGGGATGGTGAATATCCACTGGTGGCTCGTGTGCTTTATGGACCCTGTGAGAAAATCTCCAAGATCTTCATCAAGGAGGCCGACCTGGGGGAGGAAGTCACGTATGATGTGAGTCTGGGCCTCCTCTCTCTGTTCTCTCATCTCGTTCACGATAAGTGACCCTTTTTCTTTTTTTGTTTAGTCCTCAACATAGACACACAAGAATACAATGGACCAGTGATAGACAGTTGGGTTAAATATAGCAAGCTGAAGAAAGATATCCTGTTTTGGGACCGATATAACAGTAGGCAAAGATGACCAACTGCATGTTGTGACTGCACTGAGTAATATAAATAAAACCAGATTGTTCCTGGAGAGGTTTTCTGGGTTGTCTATGATTGCAATCACTCTCATATATATCAACTCAATAACACAAGTTAAAGGGTCAGATCCATCAAAATAACAAAACAAAAAAACTCTACTAGAGTTTTGGTTTTATTTGTTTTTGAAATATCCACCTATTATTTCTGCCTCGACTCCAACACAACAGAGGTGACTAAAATTCCATTTGTGTTGCTTTGAGAATTAACAGATTACATTTAAAATATTCAACAGTTATATTTATTTCCACAAATAAAACCACAGCTCAAGCAAGGTTTGTTCAGTTTTTATTGGAGCTACTTTGCCATGAAAATATAGTCCTTACAAAGACTGTTATATACATAATATAGTGTGTTCTGTGGGTTATCCAGAATAACAGGGAAGCTGTTTCTGGAAATAGAAGTTTGTTTATTTATTTTTTTAACTTTAAAAAATGTGTTTATTCTTTGTTTGTTTATTTGTTGTAATTGTGGTGAATTCCCCTTTAAGATAGTAGTAGAGCTATTCTACTGTGTTTTACCCTCTATTGGAAAAGGTCATCTTGTGTTGCAGTCAACTTAGTCCCTCTTTTAGTATTTTATTTTTAATTTTTATCAACCAGACGTATGTTTTCACCCATTTCTTTTTGTCGGTTTGTTTGTTTATTTGTCATCATGACTATGCAAAAACTCCTAAACCAATTTGCACCAACATTGGTAGAGGCATGGGACATGGGCCAGGGAAAAACCCGTTCAATTTTGTGGCAGATCCAGATCATTTACTATAAATTTGAATTTTTTCCTTTCAAGTCTGGTGTATGTTGTTTGACACTGGCCTTGGCGGATGTATGCGCACTGCTGAGTGCCATTGTAGTTCTCACTCGAGCTGATCTGTTTAAATTTTTTTCCCCCCCCAGGTTGCCCAGTACATTAAGTTTGAGATCCCTGTTTTAGACAGCTTTGTAGAGAAACTGAAAGAGGAGGAGGAACGTGAGATAAACAAACTGACCAAAAAGTAAGTCATGAGTCTCTTTGAGTTGCACAACATCACAATATCTATGTCTCCTACTGGCAGTACATAAACAATACAAGGCTGATGCTTTTCAATGAGGAGAGTGTTTGTGTAAAACATCCATCAGTCACTGTTTGCAAGGTTGTGTAATCATTTAACTCATATGACTGAGATTCCAGCCCCAGTAACCCTGACATTGTGTTTTTGTTTATGTATGTGTGTGTGTGTGTGTGTGTGTGTGTGTGTGTGTGTGTGTGTGTGTGTGTGTGTGTGTGTGTGTGTGTGTGTGTGCATGTTATGATGACCACTCACTTGCGGCATGTGGGCTCAAACATAAGATTCTTTTTTTTTTTACACACGCATATTTTACAATTGGCCATGCACACACTCATTGTAACTTCCAGCTTTAAAGACTAAGCCTGGTGATTTATTTTATATTGCTCCTGTTATCAAGAAATTCCATGAAAAGGCCAAAAACTATGACTTAATCTCACTAACAAGTATTGCTTGTGTTAGTTTACTCCTCTGACCTCCACTGTCAACTGTCAAAAACTATTAAAAATGCATCAGTAAGCCACAACATGGCACCGGGGGGCATTTTCTTGTTACCTATAAACATGGGACTGTGGGACTTATTTTTATTTGTCCTCCACATACACCTTCAAGCTGCCATAAAAACTAGCTAATGTGTATTCAACGCCAGCTGAAAGTCGTACCCAGCAAATTCTCTATTTACTTTTGTTTGAGTAACGTTTGCTATAAACTGCAGTGCTCATCTGTTTTAAAAAAATACTTATGTTTTTTTTATTAAAAATATATTTTTAACCAGTTTTAAAAGTTTTACATCTTAAGTAGTAACTTGAGATGTAAATCTTTAAAACAAAAAAAAAAAAATAAAATAAAATAAAAAAACAGGTGTTCAGGGAGCCACAGACAGGGTCAAGAATGAGACTAAGTAGTTTACAGATCACAGTTTATATATCACTTTATATGTTTATTTGTATATGTATATTCTTTTGTATGTTCTTTTGTTAATATGTTCTTTTTTGTTTGAATGTGTCTTTGAGTCTTTAATCATGTGTGTTTTCTCACCTCTGCAGGTACAGTGCTCTGAGGTCTATGATTCTGCATCAACTTGAAGGCCACACCAGTGACAGAGTATAGAGTACAGATGTCACCCGTGTGTGCGCGCGCGCGTGTGTGTGTGTGTGTGTGTGTGTGTATGTATGTGTGTGAGAGGGGAAGGGGTAGGTCCAAGACTAGTGACTGTTGATTTACTATGGGAACATTTCCAGATACTGTAGTGAATGTAGAGGTAAAGGTAAAAGGGTCAAAGTAAAGGCTGCAGTCGAATCTTATCATACACCAATGTGCTTCTACTTTTAGAATTACATATCTAAACAGTTTGTATGATCTGTTTTGTTAATGTTATTACTATTGAGTGTATCACTGTTTTGATAACTCTCCTATTAATGTATTTGCATTTTGTATGAAAATTCTTACTTCAAATATGGATATTTATACGAGCTGTTTTGGTAACGTTTCCTCTGACTTGGACCTTTTTTTGTAATAAATCAGTTTTAGTGTGGCCTTTATAAATGCTGCTGGATCTCTGCTGACACCAAACATAATACCCAGCTCAGACTTCCCACAAAGAAAACAGCCATCTTTATTATTTCCTGTACTTCCACAGTGACTGGAGCATAGATTAGCATTGTTCTTCTGAGTGACCCTCTTTGCCAGCTAGTTCCCATGAGTTGTGTGTGTGTGTGTGTGTGTGTGTGTGTGTGTGTGTGTGTGTGTGTGTGTGTGTGTGTGTGTGTGTGTGTGTGTGTGTGTGTGTGTGTGTGTGTGTGTGTGTGTGAACTTATCAACATTACACAATGGGGGTATCCTGAGAGAGGAGGGCTGTTCCCTTTTCCCACAGTTTCATAAACAGCAAGACTGTTCTAATATTTTGTGGACCAACCTTGACCTACAGTCGGTTGACCATTTTTGTTATTTGATTCATCAGATAATAATAATAATAATAATACTAATAATAGATATAGCTAGAAGCGGCAACTATCAGGGTCTAAACAGACATACACATATGGATACTTGTTCCTGATTTAATTGTTAATGAATTGTGGTTTTCATGAATACAAGCGGAAATAATGAGACACAGTCAACCCAAGTACTTGAAGATTTCCCATTAAGACCAGGTGAAGTAAAGCAGAGGCAAGGTTTGAACCCTCAACCAAATGAATGAAAGACAAACAGCATACCACTGAGATACTTGAGAAGGCATGTTCCATATCATGTTTGGACACACAAAAAAACTCAAGGCCCAGGATTATAATAAGGTGCTTTTCATTTTACACTTGGGATAAATGTGTACTTTTTGTGCAAGTTGATAAAAATTAGAGATTGGAGATTTGGCACTGCAAACCGGTGATTTAGATTTGGAAGTCCCTGGTCATTCCAGTCATTGGAGTCAAATGGGATAAGGAGTAAAAATGTGGGTAATTGCCAATATTTGAAAATATAATACTCTTTTCTAAAATAACAAAAGTTGGCTGTGGTAATCTCATTGATGCAGCAGTGGGGATTACCTTTCACCAGTTGTTCAGAAGACGGAGCCTATATCGGGATTTGAACAGGGGACCTCCACCCCATGTTGAAGTGGGGCTAACCCCCAGCTCCACGGAGCATCCCTGAGCTTACCTGCTGAATTCACCCATTCAAACTGTTGAACTTTCAAGGCTCCAAGCAATTTGAACATATCTTAATGATATTAAGCTATTCGCTTTAAGACAGTGTTCCTGATAATTTGCAGTGTTGCTCATACTATCTTTATGATAACATGCAAACTTTGGTAATGACTGATTATTTCTTTTAAAAAAGTAGCTCGTTTTCAACGGTGCCCCTTGAAGAAAGACACATGGCTACTAATATTGCAGAGTGGCTTGAGGATGTTATTGCCAAATTTGACATTCCACCAGAAAAAATCAAAGCTTTTGTCCACGACAGTGGTGCTAATGATGTAGCGGAGGTGAAGATTGTGGTAGAAAAGCATGGATGGGCATCAGTGTGATGTGCAGGTCACACCCTGAACTTGGTTGTGCAAAGTGCTCTGAAGTTCCACCAAGCTATCTCCTAGTGTGTGGTTGCCGCAAGGTGCCTTTTCAAACATTTTAAGAAGAGTGAGCTGGCATGCACCAAGCTAAAGGATAAACAATAGCAAGTGGGCACAGCGCGACACATGCTGGTGCAAGACGTCAGGACTCGCTGGGGCGGCACTTATCTGATTTAACCAGGCTGCTGGAACAAAGATGGCCAGTGACTGCTGCACTGCTGCTGTGACCCAGCAGTGACTAAGAGAGGAAACACCACTGCCCTGAGCTCAAGCCTGAACAGTAGAAACAGACTGAGGTGCTGAGTCAGGCCCTTGAGCCATTTGTGGGAGCTATGGAGTTTCTGAGTGGGCAACAATATGCATTTCCACAGCTACTGCAAAGCCTGAAGAAGTCCATAGAAAGTTCAGCTTTTGAGACTGTACCAATAAGGTCATACCATGCTCGTGGCAGAACAGATCACGCCAAGATGCCAAGGGCTATCTGTGCTTCAACTTGAATCTCCAAACAGTCCTAATTGCTGCGGCTCTGGATCTAAGGTTTAGAAAACTTAAGTTTTTGCCCTCTGAGGTCAAGCACATAACAAACCATGGCACTTGCTGCCAAAAAGGAAGCAAGGAAGCCAAACCAAAGTGGAAATGGAGCCTCCGGCACAGCACAAGACAACCCAGTAACACATGCTGTTCCTCAACAGCATGCTGGGATCATCATGAGACTCAAGCACCAGTGATGAAGAGGATGAGGAGCAGTTAAACCAAACTGTGCAGAAGGAGGGCTTGATGTATTTCGGAGAAAATCCCCTGTCCAAGAAGGAAAATTCGCTGCCATGGTGGAAAATTTAATTTAACACCGTATCTTCACACTCTAATGATCTGCAATAATCTGTGGTACTGTAAACAGAGCATAATGGTCAGTATAAGTGTTGTGTCCAGACTGAGAGCTATTGATTGTGACCAACTTGTGTGCGTTTGAGATTAACCTTGACGTTATGTGATGAGGTGTCATGAATAGACTCTTGAGCAGATTGCAGCTCACCTCCCTGACCCATTATTAAGATTAATTACCTCAAGATTAAATACAGCCGCAGTGATCGGGTGATCGCAGTGCTGTGACTGATTGGTTTACAGTATATACAATGGAGTCTTAAAGTCTGAGTCCATGACTTTCGGACCCCACTGCACGTACTGTAGCTACTGGGTAAATCATCCACGCAAATTAGGTCAATCGGAACACTTTGAGAAAACACACATATTGTCATCAAGACAGTCTGAGTCTGCTAACACAGAGCTCAGCCTGGCAAGCCGAGTCTGAGATGTCTGCAATTGGTAACTTGGCACAGGATAACCCCTTTTGATTTAGATTTTCCATATTAACCATTTTTTCACTCAAACACTCACTTCTAACAAGTAAATAATCTATTCTTATGTGTGTGTAAATTTCTGTATTGCTGTATTGTACTTTTTTTTTAAATTTATGCTATCTATCCACAATTATCTATTATCTATCTGATAATGCATAAAAACAATGGGATACAAAGTTATAACAATTCATACAGTTGTTTGGTAATATATTTTTCATGCTTTTCTTGATTGTTCTGTGTACCAAAGGAAATGAACATTAGTAACATTAACATTACAAACGTTAAAATTGTAGTAATACCGAAGCCATGAGTCTCGATTTCCCCCAACAGACCTTACTGAACTAAGAAATATAACTAGCCACCAACCAAACCCTGCAAAGTTTTTTGAATTGAGAAGCGTCTCAAAGATCAGGTCTTTCCTCTCTTGAGCTAATCATGAGAATGTCCAGCATGCTTTTATATATCAGTTAGATTAGTGTAATTCATTGTATTCAGGGTTGACCCAAAAAACGATCTCACACCTTCTTCTTGTGCAAAATGCAGCTGCTTGGCTTTTAACAAAAAAAACTATTTTGAGATTTCACTCATTACTTTCAAAGCACTTCAGGGCTTAGCTCCCAGATATATTGCTGAGGTATTGCTCCCCTACAAGCCGGAGCGCTGCCTCAGATTCTCGGGCAGGGCTGAAGACTATAGGAGATGGGCTTCTGCAGTCAGGGCCCCTCAGCTCTACAACTCCCTGCCTGAAGATCTGACACTTGTAGAATCTTCATTATTTTTTCTGGTATTATTTTTTATTTTTGTATTTGGGGTATTTTACACAATTTTATTTGGTTTTATTTCATTTTATTTTCATTTTTCTGTTTAATTTTACTGCCTTATTTCTACTTTTTAATGTTGTAATACTGCTGAAAACCATGTAAACCACTGTGACTTGTACATTTTTAATAAAGAAAAATTAGGGAATGAACTGAATTGCATACCGTTTCCATCTGTCTCCTTGCGCTCTCTTTATGAGCCAAGAGCAAAAATATTATCAGTTATTTTGGGGTTCAAGTGGTTAAAAGAGTCTACGAGGATTCTGGGATAAAGAAGCTTCACATTTACCGTTTCATAAGTGTGTGTGTGTTTTTTTTTAAGGTAAGGCCACCAGAGGTGAGGTTCTAGATAGTCCTTCCACATTCACCAACATGTGATGTCGACCATTTGCTTCCTGCTTCCTATTGACGCATTTTATTTTGAAAATCTAAACCGGAAGACCATTTAACCGTAATAACCGGAGGAAGAAGTGGCAGCGGCGGCGATGAGTGCGAATACTAAAATAGTTATAATAGGATGCGGGATATCAGGTATCGAAGCGGCGCGCAAGCTGGTTAACGCTGGATTTCAGCATGTGCGGATACTCGAAGCGACTGCCAGAAGCGGAGGCAGAATAAAAACAGGAAGATTGGGTAAGTACTGGAAAGACCAAGACGCCAGAAACACAATCGCAGTATCAGACCATCATCGTCTTTATTACATTGAAAACGTCCGTTTGCATCAGTTCATCTTTGAGAAGTGAAACAGTGTTACCGAGTAACGAGCAGCCCGAAACGATCAATCCGTAGCAACTGTCCTATCCGTAGCAACAGCAACTGGCTAATTACTTTTGTTATCGATTTATCTGTCGGTGATATGATGAGTCGTGTGGCCAGTAAAATGTGACAAAAACGTCCACCCCAGTTTACCAGAGCCCATGGTGTTGTCTTCAAATGCCTTTGTTTCGTCTGATAAACAGTCCATAACCTAAACATCTGGATTTTACCATTATAGAAGACTAAGGAAACAAAGAATATTTTGACGTGAGAAGCTAAAACCAGAGACTTTTGACATATTTTTTTTAAAAAATTGACTCAAAACAATTATATATGTATGCAACTGAGTCATCTGTTAATAATTTATTCACTTGTGGCAACAGGCCAAAAGGCAAAGATCCACGATGAATTGCAAGACCAATTCCACTGCGGTTTCATGCAGCAGGATTACATTGTAAGATGTCATCAATAACTCAATCTGAGTTGTGAAAATTACAAGTGCAACTAGACTTGAATACTTAGTGTTGGTTCTGTTGGTATTTCTGACAAAAATGGATCACGTATTTACCTGTTTTCAGACGACGTTCAATCAGAAATGTAGACTGATTAAGTTTAAAGTGGTGTACTGCATGTTTTGATTTTGGGACTTTGTCCCTTATTTTGTGCCCATCTCCCACCCTTCAACATCAAATTTCAGGCAAGCTTTTTATCCATTGATAGAGAGGTAATGTATATATACATATGGCAAGTGCCACACATGGGGAAGCCGCCTTCTTCCACCTTGTACATCTGCTTTTGTGGGGATTTGCTTGTGCTCATAAAGGCTTTCCCCACATACGCTGATAACAAGTCCTGGTTTAAAATCTTTGTGTACTTCAGTTGGTAAAGGAGAAAAACAGTAAAAGAGAAAAAACCCCATGATTTTCTTTCAAGAAACCTCACTATATATTTCACGTCTAGGTCAAAATATCGTTGAGATTGGGGCAAACTGGATCCATGGACCGTCCGAGCAGAACCCAGTGTTTCGTATGGCCCGTCAGTACGGGCTCCTGGATCCAGAGGCACTCACCCTGGAGAACCAGGCCATGGACATTGGAGGACTTCTCCCCTGGGTTCCCAATGTCTTCAGCAGTTCAGGTCACCCAGTGTTTTAAAAATAATAGCCTACTTTAAGACTGACCTCCCAGTTAGATCAAAATTATATGAACAATATGAAAGTGTACTATAGAGTTGAATCAACCTTTCTGACATGCTAATTATTCACAAATTTGTTCCATTCAACGACAGTTACTACATATTGGGGGCTGAAGGGTTAGTACGGTGAAATGTCCTGGCATTTCATACTCTGGTGTCTGTAGCAGTCAACTGTAAAAAGCATCTAACAAGAACTGAAAGGCAATAATATAATACAGCGGAGAAGCAGATGTTATTTGCCATCTTATGCCACCCTGGTGGCTTCCCAGCAGGCTGCAGCGACGTATCATGCTGAACTGCAGTGTCTCCCCCCCTGTAGAGGGAGTGCTTTGTTGATTTCAGGCAGGACATTACACTGGTTTTACAGCAACCTGCTACACAAGTCACTAACAAGTCAAAGAGAACAGTAGTTAAATATTAAAGGTTCTCCTTGAGCTTGAGTCCATAAGGGATATTTTAGGTTGTGTACTTTGTAGTATCCTCTGGCACTAATGCAGACGCTCTCTTGCTGAAAATTGAATGGCAAGGTGCAAGTATCAACAGTATGAAACCAGCATTTAAGCAGAACAGACCCAGCTAGAATGAATTACAGCTATGCTTGCAAGTGTTTGCATTATTGTATTTAATGACACATGTAGCCTGTGTGTGGTTATTGATTACCTAATCATATTTTTCTAACCCGTATTCTGTGGGTTACGTGGTGACGTGTGCAGGTCGGAAGCTGAATGCTGAGGACATATCTCCTGCTCTGGAGATGTTTAATGAGCTGCTGAATGAAAGCTCAAGATTTCCGAGTCAAGGAGGAGAACCCTGGGCTAGTATGGGAGATTTCTTACGGTCAGAGGTACGTTTCTTTCAGTGACTAAAGTAGTAATACTGGCAATGTGTTTGTCAGCTGCCAGCAGGGATTGGCTGGAATTTCTCACATGTTCTGGATAATAACCTGCATCTTGTGAAAAAAAAAAAAAAAAAAAAGACTTTGTTTTGTTACTTGTTTCCTGGTGCAGGTGCAACTACGAGCAGCAGAGAAGTGGAAAGATATTGATGCAAACACCAGATCTCTGCAACTGTGTGCAATCAGCAGCATGTTGAAAGTGGAGTGCTGTGTTAATGGGACTCACAGCTTGGACGAGGTGGGCCTGGGGGGCCTTTACAAGACTCTACCCGGACTGGACTGTACATTCCCAGGGTTCGTACTCCAACATTGCACACACATAGTGCAGAAACTAACAATTATTCTACTAATCAACTTCATTAAATCATTATTTCCTACATCTACATATTAAAAATTTAATAAGTAAAAGTGGTGTCTTGCAATGGTTTGTCGGGCCCAACCAAAAGATCTACCAAGTATTTATTTTATAGTGACATGTAATAAAGACAAAAAAAGCAAATCTTTGTGTTTGTTACAAACCCCAAGTTGGTCCAGGGGAGAAGGGAGTAACATAACAATAGATGAAGAATATGAGCAGTCAGTTTGTTCAGTATTTCTGTCTGTTACAGACAGATATAGAAGCTTAAATGTCACTTCAGGGGGAGCCCTGCCCAGAATAACACACCAAACAGCCCTGTGTAGAAATAAAATCGCAATATTAAGCAATGATACAGTACCTAAGCACGTTATTCCGTCTGTCAGTTAACTGATTGTTTCAGCACACGTTTGATCGCTGTGTGAACAGTGTGTGTCAGACTGACCTAAACATTATTTTCTTTTTCATGCAGCGGCTATGAAGGTCTAATCGAAAACTTGATGTCGGAGCTCCCCAGTGGTTTAGTGACCTACAATTCGCCTGTGCGCTGTGTCCACTGGAACAACTCGGAGAAGAGAGAAAACCCTGTGACGGTCGAGTGCGATGATGGGAAGAAGATCGCTGCTGACCATGTTATTGTCACAGTATCTCTAGGTAGAATCATATGCGTACCTACACAGACAATCAATTACAATTTAATCCTAAAGTTTGTGAATAGCACTCTTGCTCTTAAAGATTCTGCACTCACTCACAGGTTTTTTTTTCACTTATTCTGGCTAATGAGACTTGTGCTCGGGTTGAAGTTGGGTGGGGCTATGCTGCGGGTTACACGAGGTCACCAAACTGTATGACCCAATGAGAATTATAAAGGTGTAGCCTCTCCGACGCAATATAAAACTAATAAGAGGTTCAGTCAGGTGTCAATTAGGCACAGGCTGTAAAAACCCACATGGACCTTATACGAGGTTTAATCAGGCAAAATAAGTGGGAACATCTGTGTGGGTGGACAATGGGTGTATAGGACCTTTTAACATTTTCAACCAGTTACTGTTGCCAAGAGCACATTACATGTGTCACCAAATCATAAGAATATACATAGTATTTTCTATTTCCAATGTAAATATTTTAATTCCTACTGTTTTGTTTGATTCTGTAGGAACACAAATTCAAGCTATTCAGTATTAAGCATAACCCAACTTTTTCTGGTTTGCTGTGTTTTTGTCAGGATACCTAAAGAAGCACCATTCAACTCTGTTCCATCCTCCTCTCCCTCTGCACAAGCTGCACTCCATCCAAAGACTCGGTTTTGGAACAAACAATAAAATATTTGTGGAGTTTGATTCACCTTGGTGGGATGCTGACTGTGAGGTCATCTACTTTGTGTGGGAAGATGAGGTGAGATGTTTAGTCAGTGAATAACGTTGTACATTTACTGCACAGAACGTGCAAACACACTGGGCTCATCCACACACTTGAATCAAAACACTTTGTGCTGCACCTATGTTTAAATATTTTTGATTTAGCAGGATTACACCTGCTGTACATCTGACTCAAACATGTTTGATTCAGGGTGCCATGCTGGACCAGGTGCCAGATGTACAGAGATCCTGGATAAAAAAGTTGTTTGGCTTCACTGTGCTCAAACCCACTGAAAGGTCAACAACCCCATTAGGCACACAAATGCTGTTTCTTGCCTAGCTTGCTTATGTTGTATTTGGTGCATATTAACAGGCAAATTCATTGAAATTCATTTATTAAGAATGCAGTCCTGTTCTTGGATTAACTTTCAGGTATGGCCATGTTCTGTGTGGCTGGATTGCTGGGCATGAGTCCGAGTATATGGAGACACTGCCTGAACAGGAGGTCATGCATGCCATCACACAACTTATTCGTAGGTTTACAGGTGAGTCTAAGTGAGTCACAGTACTCCTCCTCTGAGCGCATTACATCCTCTTTATACCTTAAAAAAATGTTTCTGAGCCTTGGTCATTTTCAAATGATCTGTCAGCATCCATAGACCAACTGTGTGTGTTTAGGGAACCCTACCATCACCCCGAGGAGAGTTCTGCGCTCCCAGTGGTTTCATGACCCCTGGACGTGCGGGTCCTACAGTTACTCTGGAATAGGCTGTTCAGCACAGGACCTGGAGAACATGATGGAGCCTCTGCCTGCAGAGGGATCACAGGCACAAGTACTTACGTGTTCAAAAATCAAACACAAATGTGTACACACCCGCTCGCACATAATTATCCATTGTTTAAGGATCCTAATCCCAAATATTTGGTGTTTTCCAGCCCCTGCAGGTGTTGTTCGCTGGCGAGGCCACTCATCCCTACTACTACTCCACCGTACATGGAGCTGTTCTCAGTGGCTGGAAAGAAGCTGATCGGCTCATCTCTCATTACTCCTCCATCGGTCCACCTGAGCCGGCAAAGTCAAAGCTTTAAAAGAATGCCGCTTTGACGAAAAGAGATTCATCAGTTGATTTCGATGATTGTGTGGGTGCTGCTGTATAGTTAAATCAGTAGCTTAAAAACTGCCAGACAGTGAGGTGTGATACTGCTGACCTTATGCTGTGGATTTCACTGCATTAAAATACAAATGACTCGGTCAGTACTGTCAACTCGCGAAGGCAATCTACACAAGTGCTCGATACAGTAATTATTTTTTCATTTAATCCATTTAGGATACAGCTTTAAATATTAACTAAAGAAAGGCACACCAAGAAATCTTGTTTACAAATCAGCCTAATAACACTGCAGTTATAAAACATTTTAACAGTTCCTTTTTAAGTCAATAACTGAATTAATTTTCACATTTATTTGCCAAACATTTTATAAAATTCTATTTCTGTCACTTAAAAGTTTGATTTACTCATTATTTTATTGTTTGTAACTCACAATATGTTGCCTTACCCTTTGCAATTGCGCAAACTTGGTTCTCACATTATGATTAACTTTGAGTGATATGGTGAGACATACAGACATACATGGTCATAGAAAAATGTTGGACTGGGGAGCTCGAAGGAATTTTTGTTAGAGTTAATATATTATCGAAAATTACAGGCCAGAGCTGTCAAGTGAGAAACTCCCTGACAGAAACTTCCCATGTAATATACAGTAAGTATGCCAGAAGTATTCTGCAGGAAGAGAAACATTAAAGGGAAACTCAGGAAGTATGGAATAGAAGAAATTTGTCTAAAAGTTTTATTTAATCTTGGGCTGGGGAAGCTTGAAGACCTGGGATTTCTATCTGTCTCTTTGTTGTGTTTTGGGTTTGAATGTGTATCTTTTCTGTTGCTAATTTTTTTTATGATACTGAAGCTGACCTCTTTCTTTTCGTTTGTATGAACGCGGGAGTTGAATATAAGGGAAAAAAATTATTTGTCAGATATCTGGGTTCAATTTTTGTAATAAATCTCTCTTTGGCCAATAGTCTGGAGATAAGTGATCAGAGTGATTCATTTTTTTATCCTGAGGAGGGCGGAAATGCGTCCACTGGCGTATAAACCGAAGGGGGAAAAAACACCAGAAGAAGAAGTCTTAGGAACGGAACAAAGTGTTTTGACGGCAGATTCGGGTCGGCATGTAAACAGTGTGGCACCTCAGCATGTCAGCAAGAGGTTTTGTAGCTAGTAGGTCAAATTAAGTCATGAACACACATGAAACCAGGCATATTCATATTTAGTAGCCATGAAACTGTACCATGCACTCCGTAATGTCGACAAGTTCAGGACCGTTTTCGACTTCGGTGGACGGGATGTGGCTCATTGGTTCCCCGGACACATGGCTAAAGGTGACAGCTTTGCTTATAGTTATCTCAAGAATATGTCAGATGTACGTATTAGGGATATAGAAGTGAATAGTTCCACCTTACTATTTGCAGGACTGAAGCAGATGAGAGCCAGCCTCAGGAGTGTGGACTGCATCGTCGAGATCCACGATGCCAGAATATCCTTTTTTCCCCCGGTTTTTTTTTTACGGCATTTACGTTAGCGTATAGCAGAACAAAGTGCCATCGTATTTTTAATTGCAGATATTTTTCCTTGTGTGAATCAGGTACCAATAAAATACTTCCCACTGTTGCTTGAATGTAGGGACATCGGAGGAAAACAAGACTATTGTATGGACAACAATAACAATCTCACATTTTAGAGGAAATTAGAAATAAATTATACCTACTATTTCTGTAAATACTGGTTACTTACTGGCTGCAGTACTGGTAAACAGGCGTTTGGGGAAAATGGTGATAGCAACCTTTGTCTTACTGTGTGGTGTAAAATATACATTGTAGTGCCACTCGTTAACAAATGTCATTGAGGTGTGCAGTCCAAGATGACACCAAGATTTCTACAGTGGTGACTTAGAACGTGTGATAGTGACAGTTTATTTTAAGTGTAGTTCAAGGCTTGATGCCCAGCGGGGCTCTGCAGGCAACTCCGGTGCTATCGAGAGTACTCCAAACTCTAGTTTCAGGTCTCTTATTATTTCAGTCTTGTGTTTATATGTTGCATATTCCAAAATGAATGTGTTAAAGCAAATTACCACACTGCAAATCTGTCGCAAAATAGTATTATAGTATACAAAAGGCGTACACTTTGCACAGAGTCTAGGAGGGACTTGGGAGCATTGGTAGGTTAGACCGACCGTGCTGCCGTTTACTGCAGAAGTACAATGAGAACTCTTTGATTTCTCTTTAACATTAAGCATATCCCCTTCTCTGGACGAAACCCTGTGTTTCAGGAGACTCTAGATGTCAGACCACATGTGCTCATTCTCAACAAGATGGACCTTGCCGATGTTTCCAGCAAGCAGGTAAAAAGTCTTGCTGCTGTTTTAGCAGCGACTCCTGTCACTAGCATTTCAAAATCACTAACACAACATGACGTCTTTACACTTACCCTGCAGGGAATCCTGAAGAAGCTAGAAAACGATGGGGTGAGGAATGTTCTTTTCACAGACTGTTTAAAGCAGAGAGATGAAAACATCAAAAAGGTAAAGGTCATCTTCACTGTATACTAAACATTTGACTGTTTGCAGAGGTTTTTCCTCAGCTGATTTTAAAAAAAAATTAATAAAAATTGTGATCATTAATGTGTAAATAAAACCTGTTTTTCTCTGTAGTTGGTGCCCATGGTAATGGAAATTATTGGGAGCAGACAACGTTTTAACAGAGATGAGGTGTGTTTTCTTCAGGCAATTTAATAATATATCGTTAATTTCAAATTTGAGAAAGGAATAGTCAAAAATGATGGCCCAATAAACATTTACATCGGTCAGTACGGAGAGACCGTGTTGTCGCTGTTTCTAAAAAACCAAAACAACCACTCAAACATAATTTCTTGTTTTTTATTGCGCAACATATACACCACCAACATATCCGCAATAAGCTACAAAAAGGTTCATAAAAAAGTAACAACAAATCATAATCATCCTCACAGAGCTATGAACAATGCTTATCAAATAATACTACCTTTCTCATCTTAACAGATATCTCATTTGTTTAAATAAATAACAAATACAATCATTTATTTCCGCTTATATATTTATTATATATTTCTCTCTATTAAGATTTTGAAGGCAATGGAGGGTAATTGTCAATATATTGTCCATTCTCTAACTTTGTCATTGAAAACTTTCAGGATACAAATTATTGCCTGATGGTGATTGGAGTGCCCAATGTGGGGAAATCATCTCTTATTAACTCATTAAGAAGAACAAACTTGAAAAAAGGTACGTATAATAAAATAATTGATAGTTGTTGGACATTTGTTCAGTATGATACTTATAAATACAGAGCTCCTTACCAATTTCAGGCCGTGCATCTCGAGTAGGTGGGGAGCCAGGTATAACTAAAGCGGTCCTGACTAAAATTCAGGTGGGTGTAGTGGACGTTTCTCTCTTTATATGTGAGTTTGTGTTCATGGGTTGATTGTGTGTGCGCATCTGTACAGTATTTGTAGCTGTGTTTGTCCTCAGGTGTGTGAGCGACCGATAATGCACCTGTTGGACACACCAGGCGTCTTGCCTCCTAAGATTGAGAGCGTTGAAACAGGCATGAAGCTGGCTTTATGTGGTGAGCGGAATGTGATTTTTTTTTTATTTACCCCCCCCTCCCAACGTAACAGTTACTGACTTTCAGGAAACAGCATGCGATAACTTAGTTGTACCGTATTCATATTTGTTTGCATGAGAGGTTTTCCCAATGGCCTCAACGGATATTTAGCTTTTTTTTTCATCTCCTCCTCCAGGAACTATACTGGACCATTTAGTTGGTGAAGATGTTATTGCTGACTACTTACTGTATTCTCTGAACAGGCTGGGGAAGTTCAGGTGTGAATTTTCTCCCTAATTTATCGTTGAGTGAACTTTTATATGGTCAGAATATTCCTTTGCCTTCACATTACTGTGATTGTTTGATGTATGTGTGTCTTTATGTGCAGTTATGTGGAGAAATATGACCTCCAGGAGCCCAGTGATGACATCCAGCATGTCCTCAAACGCATTGCTGTAAAACTTGGAAAGACCCAACGGGTTAAAGCCATTACTGGAGTGGGTAAGAAAGTACTAATCCTACAGATACTCCTGCTACATATAGTATTATTGACAGGTTTTCTCCCGGTTTAATTGATTTAAAGGAATAGTTGGACATTTTGGGAAATACGCTTGTTTGCTTTCTTGTTGAGAGTTAGATGAGAAGAACAGTATCATTCTCTGCACAGTGAATATGAACCTACAGCCAGCACCCAGTTAGCTTAGCTTAGTATAAAGACTGTAAACACAGGGAAACAGCTATTCTGGTTCTGTCCACCTACCAGCATCTATAAAGCTCACTAATTAATTGGGATAATTTAACAAGAAAAAGTTTAAGCCTAGTTGTAATAAACTGAAATTGAACTGAATGGACATTTGGTTTTGTCGGTCATAAGTTATTACTGCATGTGGAGTCTATTGTTAATGTACATGTTAATAAGTGAACTTTAGTGGTGCTGTTAGGTAGATTATGTTACTTCTGGACAGGGCCAGGCTGCCTGTTTCCCCTCTGTTTCCAATCTTCGTGCTAAGCTAAGCTAACAGACTGCTGGGGGTAGTTTCATATTTACCGTACATATGAAAGTGGTATCAATCTTCTCATTTAACTCTGGGCAAGAAAGCGAATAGGCATGTTTCCAAAAATGTCAAACTACTCCTTTAAAGGTGAATGCCATTTAAACCAGATTAACCACTGTATTTACATATACAACTAATACTAATGTAGCAACCAGACCGGCTTTTACAGCATAGGAATGGAAATTCTAAAATGGTAGGCAGCAAACACCCTGACAAGCAGTTTTTAGGGCTTCTACAAAATATTTAATCTTACTGAATTCTTAAGAAATATGTGCACTTTCTCTTCAGTTTTTACGGTGTGATCGGCATCATATCAAGATCTTAAAGAACAGTCCTATAATGATAATGTTTGTTCCTCATCTCCCTCAGGGAACGTTACCATCACTGTCCCAAACTATACAGCAGCAGCTTATGATTTCATAAGAGCGTTCAGGAAAGGAGAGCTGGGACGAGTTATGCTGGACTGACCTGGGCCATTTTAGTGAAGATAACTATAGACTGTTGCTGGATTTTGCCAGTTTGTCTTCAACCTGGAAGGATTTATATTTAACCACAGAGGTGTCATCAAGGAAATATAGTCTGTTTCTGTCCTCAAGTCTTAGACATTTTGGGGGACATGATGCAGTCTGTTTTGTTTAGGAATGATGTAAAAAGTCACCCAAGCACCTTATCCTTTGTAAATAAAAGAATTCTACTTGATCAGATGAGACGTTTTTTCTCAGCTTTGCTTTTAGAATACATGAGGCAGATATCTGACATGGTGTAAACAGGATATTTATTAGCATAAAGACAGTGATAAACTCTTTATTTATTATGTACATAAGTGTAGTAGCATATAATAGAATGCACTTATAGATATGGAACAGTCTGTTGCTCCTGAGTGTCTACTGCACGTAAAAAGCTCTTCTGGGATGATGAATAGCGTGAAAACTTTCAGGGACATGAATTACAGTGAGAGCAGCAGTTTGTTCTCTAGTGTCCCTCCCAGCCATGACGTGGTTCGTACGCAGGGCTGAGACAGGAATTAGCAACACTTCAGGTGTTATAAAAGGGTCATTTGAGATGATTGTGGAAAATGCAGTTTAGCTTTCCCCGTACACAGTACTCTCACATGCCTTGTCTCATTGCAGAGAATCGTCTCCTTGGCCTCACTGGTGACTGACACCATAAATCATTGTAGATCACTGAGCAAGATTTGAAAGTTTTGCAGAGAGAAATTTAAAAATAAATAAAACTTTGGGCGTTGGTCGAGGTCACATATTGAAAAATATGCTAATTATCCATTTGAGTAATAAAAAAAAATTACACATAGCAGTTTCAATTTCAGAATAATGCTGGTGCCAACTTGGTGCTTTTACTCTGTTAATAAGAGAAAACTGTATGGAATGACTGGTCACCTGCACTTCAGTGTTTAACATAAGCTGCTGTAAGTCCAGGCTCTACATTTAGACCCAAGTCTGCTAATATATACAAATAATATACCTCAGCTGTACACAGCAGTGATAGTGGTCACTCACTTCGTATTTTTTGTGCATTTTATGAAAATAAAGACTTTTAGGATACAGTTGAGTTCGGCAGTATAATTAAAACTGGCAGCCAGCAGTTTGGATACGCTTTTTATGAGGGCTGCTGAGATTTTTCAGACAAACACTTTCTTTAATTAGATACAGGAACCGAGATTTAGGGAAGGAAACTAACTGTGAAGATTCTCGAGCTCAACCCCAGTCTGTCACACAGACTGAAGTAGATTTGACAAAGGTGCACTCTTTGACAGGTGAAATGTCACATTGAATACAGTGCTGGTAATGTACATTTGTCCGTTGGTATAGAGGATTACATGTGTAAAAACATACAGTACATTGATGGGGTTTTTTTTGTGATCTTGGTGTCCTTCCACCACTGTGTTGCGCCTCTAACTGGTCTTCCCAGTGCAGGATCCAGCCAGTCCTGCACATTATAGTCAGATCCAGGGCAGAAGCTCAGTACGAAACCGAATCAGGAATTTATCCTAAAAAAAATAACCTGAACGTCTACAGGATACTGTCCATTAAGAGTCCATATTTTGGGGTAAATGTTGCAATAATGATAGAAACCAACTGAGAGAGAGAAGATCCATTTTGAGTAGAGCCTGACATTTGTGGATCGAAGTAATTGGTCCTATTGTAGTAATCCAGCTCTTCCTCAGAGCTGTCTGTGTTGCTGCGACGATAAGCGGAGGCGTACCACTTGTCCGCCGTTAACGCCACTGCTGCCCCTGCTGCTGCCGCACCTGCCACCCGCACCGGGGAGCCTCGCCCTGCCGCCCTGAAGCGAGAGCGGGTCCCACCGTAGGCGCCTCCTCCCCGGTAACTCCCCCCCGTGGAGCTGCGGGAGGGGGAGCCCCGAGAGGAGCCCCGGGACCCTCCACGACCGCCCTTGGACAGCACGGGCTCGCAGAGGAAAGCAGACAGCAGGAGGCAAGTCCAGCATGTTGCAACCACCTGGTTCATTCCTGACATCTGTGCAGATACATGGGGATAAAATGGAGCAAAGAAGCACGTTTTAGGCCCACCTGTGGTGCTTACGCTGCACCTAAGTGTGTGAAACGGAGAAATGATCCATCTGTATTCAGTGAGTAGTTGTAAGAATAATTCTCATTTGATTTTGGGAACATTTCAGTAAACAGCTGAGGCCAATGTTTCCTATTCACTGATCAGCTCTGTCTAAAATCCAGACCCTCAACTCGTGTGACATAATATGCCCTCAACAGCACCGAGGCACCCAGATTATACTACTGTTCAACAAATGTGAGATGTCCTTCTAGTGTTTACTGTTGCTGAATGTGATCTTCATAAAGAAACATTTCTGTGTTGCAAATTTCCCCTCTCCATTCAAGTAGGTCAGTTTAAAAATAAATATGCTCACCAGAGAAAAGTGCTGTTGGCTTTCAGCCTTCATATACATGAAATAACATCCCGTGTACGGATGAATATGAATAAAAGGCAAAAGATGGACTGTGTGTTAGGGGTAATAGGGCCATCACTAGAAATGCCATCATTGAGGTCTGGCAGGTAACTAGGCCATTAACTAGAAATGTACAAAATATTTTCATTATTCCATGTACGATAGGTTATCAATAAAATGCTTTACAAATACATGGACAATGCAACTGCATGATTTCCATCTGACTGCCTAAAATTTGCCTGTGCGCTGCTGTGTTGTAGCCTGAAGGAATCCCACCGTTTAAAAAAGAAATGCCTCGCTCGCACATACACCCACGCCCATTTTAACCAGTATATCTTAATGGTTGGTGCTTACCGTGTTCCCGTGCGTTCTTATCCTCGCTTACGCTTTGGCACTCGGAGGAGAGATGAGAGGGGATTGTCACAGAAGGATGCGGGCGCGTCCACGCAGACGACTGCGAGAACGCGCAGCGCGCTCACGGCGGGCGAGTCTCTTACATGAGCGTCAGATACTGTGATACTGTCAGACTGGCACGAGTTTTGGATGGAAAGTCTTGGATAAAGTTTTTTTTTTTTAAATATTAGTTTTGTGGAAATGTACTGACTGATTTATTCATTTGTTTATGCCGTTATGTGTAAGGTAATCAGGTTAAGTTGATGGCGATAAAATGTTGGTTAGGTTATGTTTGGTTTCTCCCTCCTGTTGATCAACATAATCAAAAACTCCACATAAAAATCCTTCAGTGAAAATTCTCACGTTGGGATTTTGTGGTTTATGCCTATTTCCAAAAAATAAAAAATAAAAGGAAACTGCATTTATTTCTGGGTTTTTTAAATAAACTAAACACTATAAACATAATCTCATAATAATATACAAATTTTGTCGATTTTACCAGGATGTATATAGTTTAAAAAAAATCAAATTCGAATAATATTGTATGGTATCTTAAAAGAAAATGGTATAATAAATAATATCTGATAATCGTTACTGATTTACAGTATATGTAATTTCTTAATAGTGTCGCCGGAGTTAACAATAAAAAGATAAAAGATTAAAAAAACAATAAAAATGACAGTTTACTATAGTAACGCAGTCTCAATATGAAAATGTGAACAGAGCTGATTTTATTGAATTTGATTCAAATTGGTCAATAACTATTGGAGAATGTAATTCCCCCCTGCTCTACCCGTCCCAGACACCAGGTGGCGACAACACACCGCCTCATGAAAAACACCAACAAAGAAGAAGACGCAGGAGGAAGGATCACCCAGACATCCCGGAGCAAGTTCAACTGACAACAGACCGCCGTCGTCGCTGTCATGGCTTTCGTGTGCAGACGTGCCGCTTTGCTCCTGAAGCGCTCCGGAGTCTCGCCGGCCGCCCTGTCCGCCGCCCGCCTCTACAGCTCAGGTGTGGGGTGTGTGGGTGTGTGTGTGTTTTAAAACCCAGTCCGGGCTCAGGTTGTTGTGGCTGGACCTGCCACAATGTCAAGAGAGCTGCGCTGCCGAAAGTGGCGACGCATGTGCGGCAGGCAGACTGCTCACCTACTTCAAGTTGTCCGAACATTTTAGTCGTCTGTGTGCAGTCTTAGTAGCAACACAAAACGTCTAAGGGCTGCACTTTAATGGGAGATCGTTTCTTAGCATGTTGTTGGCGTGAGGACCAGTACCGTGTAAAGGGAAATTCCACCCTAAAATGGAATTTAAAAGGGTCATCTCTATGACATTGTAAAGCCCAGATATTATGTGTGAATTTGAGCGTGATATTGTATGATTTATTTATGCATTGCAGACATAAAAAAGATCGAAGTGGTAACATGTTAAAGTGAAAAAATTTATTTGCAAAAGACAAAAGAAAAATATGTGCAACATAAAACTAAACAATAAAATCATGAAATCCAAAATGACACTAACACAAATTCAATAAGAATCCGCCACAACAAACCACCTAAGAGCAGCAAGGTCATTTTGATGACTGAAGTCAAAATGTCATTGTCGTGATCAAAAATTGAAATGGATCTTTTAAGTTTGCTATCTTCATCTCAAAAACCTGGAAAAGAAGGCATGATCCTTGACACAAGGCTGTTAGTGTTGATCCTTCACCTTTTCTTGAATGATTAACCCGGGCTTCACCTTGCCTTGTGATATCAGTGTTTCTGTCATGAGGATAAGAAGTCTGTTCAACTCGGACCACTTTGGTGACCCATCACCTGGTTGAAAGGCTACACAGACCCCAGTTAAGGGGTTGACAGAACTGCAGCAAGCACCGCACAGAGTGTATTACGGTCTTTAACGGTCTGAAAAAGCACTGAATTTAGTTGACTCAAAATAGACTTTAAAGAGAATTAAAAGGTATTGAAATGAATTTAAATAAGTCTTAAATATTTTCTCTCTCTTGCCATGGGCAGTAATGTTAGATGTAAAATGTTATTTTATCTGATTGCAGAGAGTCAGGGGAAATTGAACATCAGCTAACTAAAAGTGGCATCGTGGTGACAGTGCATTGAGCTGCAGAAGGCCGTTCAGTCCTTTTTTTTTTTTTTTTGTGGAGTTTTAGTCAGCACCAGCTGACATGAAGCAAGAACTTTCACTACTGCCAGCTACAGTAGCTAGGAGGTTTAGCTTAACTAAAGTGAATCTAACTAAAGTGAATCAGTATTTTTTTATGGGATAATCCAGTCATTTATTTTATGCCTCTTATCCAGGTCCAGGTTGGTTCATTCTATAATAGATAATTTTATTCCACATTGTTCCTACTGTTTTTTAATTTTAAAAAACTGTATTTTAATACTTTGTCCAGTATGACAGATAAACAGTTATTAAATTGCGTTCTCTGTGGTATTAAAAAGGTCTGAAAAGTCTGAAATTTAACTTGGTGAACCCTGCAGAAACCCTTGACACTAAGTGTGCCAAAGTCTCATACTGTCATCAGTGTTCGTTTCATCCTCATGCAGGCAGTCAGTATGGGTATATTTTGGTGGAAAAGCGAGGCGAGAAGAACAATGTGGGTTTCATCCAGCTAAACCGGCCTAAGGCTCTCAACGCTCTGTGTGATGGGCTGATGAAGGAGGTGGGACAGGCCCTGGATGCCTTTGAAGCTGACAGCGACGTCGGAGCTATCGTTATCACCGGCAGTGACAGAGCCTTTGCTGGTGAGGGAACCGAGTGTGTTTGCTGTGCTTGTGTTTACATTTGACCTCCCGGGAGCTCAGAGAACGTACTTTTAGCTGTTTACAGTGACATGTCAGCAGCTAGCTTGACTTCTGTGCTTTTCAGCCGGAGCTGACATTAAAGAGATGCAGAATCGAACCTTCCAGGAGTGTTATGGTGGAAACTTCCTGGCTCATTGGAACAGGGTCTCAACAGTCAAGAAGCCAGTCATCGCAGCTGTCAATGGATTTGCTGTGAGTGTCTTTGATTTGATTTGATTTGATTTGATTTATATATTATTGTCTTAATTGAGGGGAGGTAATTTCATTTATGACAGATAAAAGAAAACAATATAAAAACACTACATTTAAATGACAATAAAAACTTTTTCAAAGCAAGAAAATATATGTATGGAAATGATTAAGGGGAAAAAAAACCACTTGTTCCAGAAACAAATCAAAACAATAAAAAGAAAAGAGAAATTATTCTGCTCCAAGCAGCAAGTTGTCTTACTCCTATCATGACTCCACATCACGCTTGTCTTTTTTTTTGCTTGAAACTTTTCATCCTCTGTCCCATGAATTTTCCTCCCTGTCTTATCTGCCAATCTTTTTCTTCCTATTCCTTCCCTCCATTGGCTTAATCCTTAAACTAAGCTCAATGCCTCATTTCAAGTCGGGGACTCTATTTATACTTGGCATTTAAAGCATAATTTACCCATATAATGTCCATATATGATTTTACCACTTTCCACATCAATGTACTTTTGTTACCCTGACTAAAATCCAATGCACTTAAATCTAATCCCTACACTTTCCCTTAGATGTAAAATGTAAGAAGTGTTATATCCTTCAAGGGTATAAAAGTATTGGTTGTGTATTCTGTCTTGGTTGCACCTGCATATATCCTGCTTGGTCAAAAGTATGTGGACACTCGAACATTTGACACATGAATGCGCTGCTGTAATGGCCTCCAGTCTTTAGGGAAGGCTTTCTACAAGAGCATGAGGGATGCTGGGCAATGAGGCCTGGTTAGCAGTCATCGTTCTCATTCTCTAATGGGTCTCACTTTTCGCACAGGGGCATTAACATGTTACAACAGGAAATGACCTTCCCCAAACTGTTGCCACGAAGTTGGGAGCGCATTATCTGAAATATCATTGTCCAAACCACGAAAACAGCAACGGGCCTAAAAGACAGCGGCGTCCACCTGCTTTTAGCTACATAGCGTAGCTTTTAACAGTGTATATTCAGCATTTGATCAGTTTAAGATTCACAAAATGTGAAACAATGAGTAGAAATCTCATTCACTTCCTCATGCTGTTTCTGTGTTACACACTGTGCGTTCTGCGGTTTCAGCTGGGTGGAGGCTGTGAGCTGGCCATGATGTGCGACATCATCTACGCCGGAGAGAAGGCGCAGTTCGGCCAACCAGAGATCCTGTTGGGGACCATTCCTGGTAAAGACTCATTTGTATCTGCTTTCCTTCCTCGTTCAGACTTCACTTCCTTGTACTAAGGTTACCAGGTTCTTGCTTTTGGAGCAGCTGTTCATGACGTCCGTCTGCCTGCAGGTGCGGGTGGTACCCAGCGCCTGACTCGTGCGGTAGGCAAGTCCCTGGCTATGGAAATGGTACTAACAGGAGACAGGATTAATGCTCAAGAAGCCAAGCAATCAGGTAACAGCAGTGTTGGAAAGTAACTAAGTACACTTACTGCACTTAAGTACAATTTTGAGGCACTTGTACTTCACTTGGGTATTTCCATTATACACTACTTTATACCAATAGTTCAGAGGCAAATATTGTACTATTTACCCCACTACATTTATTAGACAAATGTAATTACTAGTTACTTTGCAGATTAGGATTTTAACCCCGCCCAATCATCAGTGGTTAAAACAAGATCACCGTCTTCACCCACCAAGATTATATGGAAAACTAATCATAATGTAATAATAAGTCAGTCACAGAGGACATTTTCCTGTAGAATTAGTCCTTTTTCTTGATAATAGTTCTGTACTTTTAGGATTTTGAATAAAGGACTTTTACTTGTAATGGAGTATTTTTAGATTGTTTTAATGGTACTTTTACTTAAATAAAAGATCGGCATAGAAATGCACTTGACTAAAGATGGGATATTAGCTCATTACATTAGGTTCTGCTGTTCTTGTTTCCCAGGTTTGGTGAGTAAGATTTATCCTGTGGACCAGCTGGTGTCTGAAGCTGTTAAGTGTGGGGAAAAAATCGCTGCCAACTCCAAACTGGTCTCTGCTATGGCTAAAGAGGCTGTTAATGCAGGTGTGTAGAGTTTGTTTCAACTAATTTTAAAAAATTTGATAAATTAAAAAATACTGAATTGAATAAGTTTCAATTTTGTCTGACTTGTGCCTCTGTGTGATTGCAGCTTTTGAACTGACTTTGGCTGAGGGGAATCGTTTGGAAAAGCGCTTATTCCACGCTACCTTTGCTACGGTGAGTAGAGCGGCCCATCTGACAGCGAGTGGGGGGGGGCGTGGACTCTCATTTTGGACTCTGACAATCATGGTGTGTGTGTGTTTGTTGTCCCTGCAGGATGATCGTAAAGAAGGCATGACAGCATTTGTGGAGAAGAGAAAGGCCAGTTTCCAGGACAAG
This sequence comes from Xiphias gladius, assembly GCF_016859285.1. NCBI lineage: Eukaryota > Metazoa > Chordata > Actinopteri > Istiophoriformes > Xiphiidae > Xiphias > Xiphias gladius. The sequence continues at coordinate 15,335,334 of NC_053410.1, forward strand.
TAAAAAAAATTTAAAAAAAAAAGCAGATCACGAGCTCAGCCAAGAACACAAAGTTCCTGATATCAGTGGGCCATTTCTTTATCTGCAGTAAGTTTAATGATGCAAGTCTCCTGATGGTAGTGGAACATGGAGGCTGTTTATATTAGGATTTGGCACTGAGTGATTGAGTGCACAGGAGTGTCTCTTATCACAGTGAAACCCTGCCTGCTGAAGCTCGTATCAAAATCAGATGTATACAGGGTGCAGGGGTGCAGTGGGCTTGCGTGTGAATACCATTTGATAACTGTTATAGTCAGTGTGTAATAGGAGGAATCAGTCTTGAAGACTTGTACTGACTTTGCCTTTTCATTTTCAGTGTCAAATGTTTGTCTGCATTTTGAAGGCAACTTTTTTTTTTTTCCCGTGTACATTTTACAAATAAAGCTCTAGATTGGTTTTCAGTACTGCAACTGAGACATGGACAGGAATGAGAAGATACTGTATGTCTGCTGTATTTGTTAGCACACTGTTACAGATATTTGGGTGTTCCTTTCACAATTTCACATTTGCTTCATTTTAACTCCAAAATAGTCAGGTTTCAGATGCCGATTTCTAACAGTATCTTTGAAACATGCCAGAAATTCAGTAAATAGCGTAAACTACAAAATCCCAAACTTGAAACTCAAATCAATTCAGCCAGCATTCAACCAGTGTGTACTTCACACCACTAGATGGGGCTCTCGTGTTGTTAAACAAATGCACCGAAACTGGATATAGACTCTAAATTCAATGGGCCTGTTGTGTGGAAATGCACCGGGTTGTGTGAGGATGGGCGCTTGATTTGGTGCAACTCAGTGTAAAGTGACAGTTATAATGTCAAGTACGTAAAATAATGTTTTGTTTTTTTTTTAAAAATTGAATTGGTGCAACTCGGTGTAAATTGACAGTTATAATGTCAAGTAGGTAAAATAATGTTTTTAAAAAAAAAAAAAACATCAGACACAGTTTAGTTGTCAGAATTACGTTTAGAAGTTATATTAAAATATCTACTCAGTCTACCAAAGGAAATTGAGTCTTGATTTCTTTCCTCAAAATAATAACAGGGCCACATTTTGCCTCAATGCAGATTTATACTCGATTGTGACTAAATGTCAATGAAGCTGACTATTTCTGTAACAAAAAAAGGATGTTTCACTGTAGATATATAAAAAGAGTGGGCTTACAGGTTGATCTGTGCGTTAAGTCTTGCTCATCACCTATTGGCTTAACACACAAAACACACAACACATAAAACCATAATTTTGGTTTCAAAGGAAACACCAGAACAAATTTGGTTAGTGTGCGCTTTCTTTCGCTGCTCCAATCATCGCTAGGCACCTTTTTTCTCTGTGATCTTCACACGGCGGCGGCCCATATCTTCACAAGGCCATGGCCTAATTGATTTTTATTTTCATTCAATATTCCCCTGGAGCTCGCTTTCTTGTCAGCCCCCTGGAACAAAACTTTAAAAAGGGGGAGAAAAAAAAACTCATCTCCTCAGTCCGCGGGGAAGCACAAAGGTCTGCAGAGAGGCTCCGAAAAGAAGCTCCTTTTTGAGGCTACCGAAAGGTCAAAATAATAAATGTAGACTCAATTGAGGTTCTCCGCACAGACAAAGGGGGCAAAACGTTACATTTTGGCAGCGCAGACCCTCATAGCGTGATAAACTCATTTAAAGAAGCCGAGATAAAGGGAGAGCAGCATGGGTCCAGAGAGGGAGAAAGGGGCTTTCAGTCCGGCAGACAGGCCTGGGCTCCTGCAAGGGCCTTTCTCTCCTGCCCAGCAGCCTCCCATCCCTCTCCAAAAATCACCCTCATGTTGCTAAACTACACTGCCTCTGAGCCTCTTTATCTATGCTTTTTACATCCAATTCATTTAGAGAAAAAAAAGAAGCTGCTACACAAACGCCAGTTATTTTCCACGGGGAACCACATAAATTACTGTAAAGTTAACAATAAACTTGTAGTTTATTTTTGTAAGGTGATGTGGGTGATTTCTGCCTGCACAATCAGCAGAAAACACCATATTTTTTAGATGGCATCACACACAGACCATCATACGTGCTAGAGGTGAATATTACAGGTATAAAGCAAAATACATTGTAGGTCTGGAATGCAACAATCTTACGACCATGCACAGCCAATATTTGCAATGAAGTACCAGCATATTATTACCAGCAGCTGAATAAGGACTGTAAATTCAGTATGTAGACCCACAAGCCCGCAAAACTGCGACTTGACTTTCATAAAAGCCTTTTTATATGCAGATGTCCTGCTTTTCTTTTTTTTTTTCTCTTTTTTCTTTTTTTTTTTTTAACACAACCAGGATCTGCGGTCATGGAAAGGATTCCTCAGCATTTTTCCTGCCATCCAGCTGAGCGTTTCTCTGGGCCGGGTGGAGTGGTTTTCGTCCGACAAATATTTTCATTATCTCACATTCTTGGCACCAGGGACGTTCACCGGTGTCTGCTTTGAATTATGCCCACCCAAGGGTGTCAGAAATAACGCAGACCGATGATTAACCGGCCATGGAGCCTGTCGTCCCAATGACATTAGCCTGTTTTATGGCTTCAGAGGCTACCGCCATATCATCAGATAACTTTTGCTTAGTGTATTTGCAAAAGTGACTGCACATTTTTATTGAACATAAAACTTTTTTTTAAATTATTTTATTTCATATTATACATAGCATGTAACACTTTTGGTGTACACATCGCCTGCTTTTTTTCACTATAGCCCAAACCCCAGAATGCTATTTACACGATGTGAACAAAATTAAAAGATAATAATAATAATTCAGTTTAATTTATGTTAGAAACTCGGGTTACAGGCTGACAATTGAATGTGTTTAAGCCACGGTTTAAGGCTATACCATTTCAATTTCAAGTTTGTGAAAGGGACCCGATGTGGCGACCCCTGTCCACGGTCTCATGACGAGTTTACAAAGACGATGAAGTTAAAACAAGATAGTAGACAGCCGACACAAACCTCCGTCCGCCAACAGGACGGAGGCACCACCACGACCAACAGGAGACACCACCATAATACACATGCCAGACTAACTACCCGATAAACGGCTGTTGTTTTTACTTGTTTTTTTGTTTTTGTTTTTTTTTGTTTTGTTTGTTTTTTTTAGTTACAGGACATTGTTATCGGCTAGCATTCTGGCGGAGCTAGACGAAAACGGAAGTACGCTGGAGCGACTGCTCTGTCACCTCGCTTCAACACTTCCCGGTTGTCTCTGCTCCGTGGCTGCCAGGATGGTCGTGCTGAGAGGAGTGCCCTCCGTGTTATCACCTGAGCTGCTGTATGCGCTCGCTAAAATGGGCCACGGGGACGAGCTGGGTATGACATTTAATTACACAGGCATAGGTCGCCTTTCTCGTGGGCAGTGAAAGCCTATACGGTTCGCGAAGTCACTGTAAGGCAGTAGGCCAGTCCAAGTTCAAGTCAACACCAGTGCAAAGGGCGGCAGAGCGGGACGGACCTTTAACCTGTAGCTTCACTGGCAAAGGCCGCAGTTTTAACCTGTTGTCGTCCATTCAGCCGTTCGCTGACTCAGTGTCTTTGTTTTTTTTTTTCCTTTTTTCAGTTCTTGCTGATGCAAACTTCCCAGCATCTTCCATCTGCGCTTGTGGCCCAAAGGAGATAAGAGCTGATGGTATGTGAATACACACGTCTGTTTAAAAAAAAAAAAAAAAGTTGTTTGTGTATAGGAGTGATTTTTTTTTTTTTTTTTTTTTTTTTCCCCCCCAACTGTGTCTGATCTCAATGTAGGTTTGGGAATCCCAAAGCTTTTGGAGGCCATTTTGAAGCTGTTGCCACTGGACACCTATGTCCCCTCTCCGGTACAGGACCTATAAATCTAAAGCTAAAACCAGCTGATGTGATGTCTTGTTGATGGCCAAAATATGGCAGTATTTTCTACAGGCTAATTTAGCTCTCTTTTTAAATTTTATTTGTTGAATCTTTGCAAATATGTTTCCATAGGCTGCAGTCATGGACCTGGTAGACAGTGACAAACAGAGAGGTTTAGCTGTACCTGTGTGGCACACCTACACACAGCTCCTGAGTCATGCTGGGTCTCAGGTAAAGCAGCCTGTCCATCCAATGATTAAAAAAAATAGGTAACACAACATAACCGTATGTCCGTTTGATTTTTGACTCTTTGTGTCCTGATTCCTGTTTATGTACAGGCTCCTCTTGAGAAGGTGGAAAGGTTTGTCTTCTATGAACGAGCCAAGAAAGCCTATGCTGTTGTAGCAACAGGGTGTGTATTTTCTCTGCCTTCGTTTGAATATTGTAGCCCAATGTTTCAGTCTGTGTCTGCAAAATGAGTACAAAAGCATGCGTCACTTTGTAAAAGTTCAGGAAAACGGCTGACACTGTCTACTACAGAAGTCTTTCTCAAGACTTAATTTGTCCGTTGTCTTTTTCAGATATCGGCAAACTCTAAGCCACAAAATGGGTACCTGCTATCCAGGAAACTACCCTGATAATTAGCTTGAACTGCCATTTTGAAGCACTTGATTCGCTCAATGAATTTCTGAGAGCCGGGTGCTCATTCAGAGGTGTGGAGCAGGGCAGATTTTTCAGACATGTCTTTAAATATGCGGCTGTTAAATTTAAACAATTTCCTCCTCCTTGTTTTCCTCTGCTCTGTCTACACAGGGAAACAGCTCTTTATGGTAACTTGATACTGAAGAAGGGGGTCATTCCTGCGGAGCTGCTAGACTGATGCACACGCATTTTAAAGTAATGATGGTCTAATGACATTTAAGTCACAACTGTAATCCTTTCAAGTGAAAATCAAGAGCGGGTGAATATTTTTGCACAAAACTAATTTTCAGTTTTGTTAAGATTCCAGCAGAAGCTGTGAATTCAAGACAGCATTTATTCTTGTTAATGTTTAACTATTACTTTAAATATGATCTGATTAATTTCCAGTTTACAAGGAGAAGAAATGATTTTATATTTGTACTCATGAATTTTGTACTTTCCCGTGTTGTACATGCATTTCAATAAATGAAACACGGAAAGTCTTTGATGAGTTTGTCGAAGTGTCTTTATCATCAAGATACATATTATTATATTTAGATGTGTTTATTCTTATTTAGGTATTGAGACAGTTTCATGGAGTAGAAAGAAACTTACGACTTATTTATGCTGATTTTAAATGATAAGGATCTACACAGGTTGTGTGGTTGTTGAAGGTTCACTGGTGGTAGAGATCATCCAGATCTTCCTCTGGTTCACTGTGCTTCCTCTGAGACGGCAAATCAACAGGAGCGGCTGCTTGAGCGTTATCTTGATAAGGGATTGACTGGAGGGGGTCTTGGTGGTACAGGTCGTCCATGTCCTCCTCTGGTTGAAGGTGAACTCTGCCCTCGCTTTCACCCCAGACCGCACGTCTCAGCAGCTCCATCTGCACAGGTGAGCCGTGGTCGTCACGATGATACAGGTCGTCCTCGTCCTTCTCTGGTTCAGAGTGTGCGACACGGACCTCTGTACCAGCTTTGTAATCGGCCATTAGTGGGACTAGATATCCATACAGCTCCTCCCTCGCTTTGTGGTAGACTTCATCCCAGTCCTGCTCAGGTTCCTCTGAGGCCAACTTACTGAAAACAGGGTGGTCATCTGGTTCCTTCTCGTACTTCATGTTGGCGTATTCCTGCGCGGGCTCTGCCTGGATGTCGGCGGCAGAGAGGACGTCCAGGTTTTGGATTCGAACTTTGAGGAGATCAGCCACTGAAGGATGGTACAGGTCATCCAAGTCTTCTTCGGCCTTTGGGGGCTGTTTTTCCTGTTCCCTTCCTGTCATACTCTTCCAAATCACCATCCTAGGGTCGATGTCATTGTGAGTCCCACCCACGTCCTTTGGAGGCTTCACTTCCACTCCCCAGGACATCTTTCCTTTGTCATCTAGGGACCTGAAATAAATATCGTGCAACCTCAGTCTGTATTTCCTCAGTCCATGGGAAGATTATTCACTTTCACGTTATTTAAAGGAAATTACGACTTACATAACAGTATCGTGGAATGCTTCATCTTTAAGTTTATTCTGAGAAAAGAGCACAATATTACAGGGCTGCTGACGAACTTCAAGTTAGCGACCACACAAACATGTTCGTCATTTTAAACTCATCAGGAATAATCACATTTATCGTATGATCTGAAGAAGTAGAGTTTACAGTCTTAATATTGTGAACAGCCAGGAGCAATCTATACATACCCAGGGTTTATATGGCTTTGCTGTGATGCCAAATATCAGAGAAACACAGACTATAAGAGAAACCCTACAAGTGAAGAGACAGAGGATTAATGTCCAGATTTCAAATCACTGCGTGTCAGAGACATCGCACAACAGATCCTTGTCCAGCCATATAAACAAACCCTACAATCCATACACTAATTAACCATTTAAACCAGTCACTGCGATCAGAGTCAGACACCCTTTGAAGAGGTGTATAGTTTCCTTACTTGAACATGGTGTCTCTTTTTGCGGTCAGCTAGACGTTTCAGATCCAAACGAAAGGAAATACTGACTTCGGTTCACCTGAAGCAAAGGACCAAAGTTCACCCTATAAACCAGTTAGATTTTCTTGACCTTTGTAACCTCTGAATACGGGAATGCCAGCTGTTAGTAATTCATCTTTCCTTATCTCGTCTCTGCTGTGCATAACAAAGTGGCTCATCATCTGAAAAAAATTAAACCGCCTTTAGCAACATTTTGTCAGCATAACGGCGTCTAGGTGCCAGTGATTGATTACAGTTAAATTCCTCATTCTTTCATCAAGTCTAATAAGAGTGAATGTACTGTATATAAAGTGAATTTAGTTATTGTTTGTTATTGTACTGTGTTGTGATTAAAAGGTAATTCTTGTGTCTGATTTCGTTGCATGCAGAGACAGTTAAAAATACAGAATTCTATACTGTTCTAGTTCAATAACCAGTATTATAACCACATTTTGTGTGATAAATGTTCTTTATCAGCAGTCATTGATCACAAGGTTATAACACCCTAGGGCCTTAAAGCTGAGGTTGAGATATGTTATCATGAGACAAACTTTATTATGCAATAATAGTTTCTCCAATCTCCTTAAGAGGGCTGTCTCTACTTCCTTGGCTCACTGTAACTACAGTGCAATAAAAATAAAGTATATTATTATGTATTACATACATATTTAATAAATAAAAATTGTTTTCCACCATTCCATCAGCTTTTGTTTGTGTACTGGACATCAAAATGCAGCTGACACCACTCTGAAACAGATTCAGTTTTATTCAGATTCAATTCAATCCATAATATTGAACCATTGTTTTTAATCCGTTTTTTAATTTGATTTTTTAAATGTACTTGCTTTAACTGAGTGATGTCTACTGGTACATATTTTTATAGTTTGTTTATTTAATGTTGTGCTCCATATCATGTTTTACTATATTTCAATGTATATTATTGTCCTTCAGAATCTTTTATCATTTTCTAGCCATTCAAGGGATGACAGTGTCAGTCTGTCGTTCCACCACTTTGGTCCACACTTAAATATCACAACTATTGGATGTATTGTCGTAAAATTTTGTACATACAGTTATGGTCTCCAGATGATGAAGGCCAATGACTTTGGGAATCCCCTGGTAGTTCCTTTAGCTCTACCATGAGATTTCAATTTGTGGTTTTAAGTGGGATGTCTGGACAGCTGTTGGATGGATTGCCATGAAACCTGGTAAAGACATTCATGTCCCCCACAGGATGAATTGTAATAACTTTGGTGATCCCCACTTTTCATGTTGCGCCATCACCAGGTCAAAATATTTAGTATTGCTAAATTTTATCATGCTAACATGCTAAACTAAAATGGTGGTAAAGAATACTGTATACCTGCTTAGCATATTAACATTGTTACTGTAAGCATTGGTGTTAGCATTTAGCTCAAACCATCACTGTGCCTAAGTACAGCCTCAAAGAGCTGCTAGTATGGTTGTTGACTCCTAGTCCCCCTTGAAAAGGAGATCTCAAGCTCAACGGGACTTACCTGATTAAATAAAGGTTACAATAATATAGCAATAACCTTTTGACTTCCTGTTCTCTGTTATTGCAGGAGATGTGAACTGACTATTGGTTCAGTGTGGATGATTTTTTGCAGACAAACTCAACAGCATCATACAGCGTCTGCTTTACTGTTAGTTAAATAGAATGATTTTTGACTAATTCATATGCTGTCAATGCTCAAATATTCAGAAAAAAGGAATGGTGTTCATAAAAATGTACATTATTTAGAGTTGTATAAATAATCAAAATATAATATTGCCATGAAGCAACGATGCATGTTTTTCATGCTTGGCTTACTTTCACAGGAACTTTCTCAGACACGGATAGACTTCCTCCTGCGTACGGCTCCAACCATTTAAAACAACTAATTACCCTTCACATTACTCCTCCACTGTAGGATGACAGATTGGAGGCAGATCCATCTGTGATCTTAGTGCCAGGCACCACACTAAGTGAAGCAACTGTTCAGTGTGTCAGCTCTATTCTAAGTCCATGCCAAGATCCAATCACTCTGTAAATCTCACTGTTTCAGAATAAAACAGCTTCATGTTCGATATACATAAGTTGTTTAAATTACAGCTCACTTTATGAATCAGTTTTTCTGATACGCAGCCAAGACAGAAAACCTTTAACTCTGAGACTATGTTAAACACATGCTATTAGAAATACACTGCCATTAACTAAGTCAACTAATCTAACATAACGTATTCCCCCCTCAGGAATATAATTTCATTTCAGGTCACTGTTTCAGCGTCTGCCGGTCTCTCCATCAAAATACTGTTGCGGCATTGTGAGAACTATTCACGACACCTCTTTCACTGTTCATACAACAGTGGGAGAGTAATTAAGTTGACATATGGGTTAATAATGTCTCACGACGACAGAATTCAGCACACACAGACACACACTGTACAGTAGAACAGGAGCAGACAGACGCACCACACACTTCCTGCCCTGTTCAAGGGATGGCTCCACTGCGTCTGCTGGTTATCTGCCCTTTCTATCAGATCCATATGTGCAAGCCCAATGTTGCCCCTCGACTAGCCCCACTCCTAGTTCACTGAGTTGTCTACTGTCTTCCACCCCGAAAAAGCCCTCCATAAGCAAACAAATGCCAAACAGACTTTAAGGTCTGTTAAAATATTGACAAGCAAACGATAACTATTTGGTTCAGCTTTACTGCTGTATTCAGACTACACATCTAAAGGAATATTTAGACATGTTGCGGAATACACTTGCTGAGAATTAGATGAGAAAACCGATACCATTCTCATGTTTGTTTGCTAAAAGTGAGGCAGCAGCTGGTAAGCTTAGCATAGCATAAAGACTAAAAGCAGCAGGGAACAGCAAGCCTGGCTCTATCCAAAGTTTCCCCCTGTAAAACCATAAAATACTGGTTTCGTCACCTTTGGAGGGAGCAAGGCTACATGTTGTCCCATTTCTAGTCTTTATGCTAAGCTAAGCTAACCAGATGCTGGCTGTAGCTTCATATTAAGCATACGGATTTGAGAGTGGTATTGTTCTTCTCATCTAACTTTCAGCAAGAAAGCTAATAATCAAATTTCCCAAAATGTCAATCTGTTCCTTTAAGTAAGATTGTCTAGTTGAAGATGATCATAAAAACATCGCTGCCAGGTTCATTCTGGTGACAAACTGGCTGGTGAGCCGTTACAGAAATGCACAGTAAGTGCAGTAAGCTCCAGGCCGTGAAAGTGAGGTTTGATGGATAAAGTGCGCTGGAGCTTCTACCAATCCACCCTCTGTGTCCTACACACATCAGTGAAACAGCTTTCATGTGAAGCCCAGAGGCCCAGCATCTACCAGCACAGATTAACCACACGACTCTCTGCTCCGTGAACTACTGATGCTCCCACAGGCTTACAGGAAAACATGCTCCTCCGTGGTTTAGCCTCTGGCTGTCACCCCACTCAGGTGTCAGAAAGTTTAAAAGCAGTGGAGAAGTTAGGAGAGGTTATTTTTCAGAGCAACACAGGTAAGGAGCAGTATAAATGAATACGAATGTATTGAAACGTTTCAATATTTTAATATTGAAACGTTTTAAAGGAGTAACAGCCAACAGTAATTAGCTCATACAAGTACAGTAACCCCTGTTAATCAGCGAATTGTCGTTTTTACACTTCGGCATTAAAACAAACAAGACATAACGTGCTAATTAGTGACCTTAAGAGGTGCTGGTAAATGTATTTTTTACCTTTGGACAGAGTCAGGCTAGCCTTTTCCCCTGGTTCCCAGTCTTCATGCTTAGCTAAGCTAACTGGCTGCTGGTGTAGCATAATTTTGCCCATAAAGATATGAGAGATGTATTGATATTCTCATGTAACTCTCAGCAGGAAAGCGAGACAGTGCAACTTCCAAAATACCGAACCTTTGTTTTATTTTGTTGCCACACACATTTCTCTCTAGGGTCAAAGAAAACAATGATTATACTTTATATAAAAACATAATCTTCAATAAATAAAACAAATAAACAAATACAATTTTTTTTTTCAATTTTCACCATGAAAGTTATCACTCTGATATGCTCATACATTAAAAAAACATACATTTTTATGTAACTGCATCTCGTTAGGATGAATTGTGGGCCATATGTCACTATGAGCTTGTATTCACTTATCTTTGGTGGTGAAGAAGTTTATGTAGCCTAATTATCAAGCAAAACAAGCATGAGAGATGGTGGTGGTGGTATGTTTCTCAGCGAGCCTCTCTTCTTTCAGATGGCCTGCAAGTCATGAGAGGGCGATTGAATGTATATATCTGGTGTGTACAGATTGTGCCTTGACATCTCTAGAAGAGGCTTGGTTTGGTCTGCCAGGTTCATGAGGTGCAAATATGTTTTCCTCTTGCCGTCACACTGTATACTCCCGCCGGTATCCTGCTGTTGGTTAGTTATGTGTGCTTGTGCAATGCGTGAATGTGCACATATCATGTGAATGGCAAGCCTTTTAGAAAATGTAAGAGCAACAATAAAAAATTGGGAGTTGTCAGCAAGGAATGATCGCTCCCAACAACCTGTGAAACACACACACAAGAACACACACGAAATCATACCATGTTATTGCATAAAATGTAAAAAAGGAGCCAAGAATAAATTGCCTGTCTGTAACTATTTAAATGCAGCATTAAGTCATGATTTATGCCTGTAATTCTGGGTTAAAAAACATGCTCCAAATGTTGCAGCTTGCAGCAATTTATGGGGGAAACCACCAAAATGAATATTTTACCAAATTCCCAGTTTAAAATTAATGATCTTGGCTTCATTTTGCTTCCGTGTTTCTGTTACACAGTTGTTTCATGGGGTTTATGAGTGTGTGTATTAGCTTGAATGCATGTGTGCACAGTTTGTAGTATCGCTTACTTGCACGCATGCACAATGTGTAGTCAGATACAGTAGAATAATATGTCATTGCCACTGTTGACAGCACTTTCTTCAAATTGTAACTTAAGTGCAGGATCTTTTGTCCTGGCTCTGCCCCAAAACCAACAATAGATTATCACTGCTACAACTGTGAGGAATGCAGACGTCATGTGTCTACTTGACTTAAAGTTGCATCTTTATCAAGATTTCTCAATAACTGGTAAAGAAACATAGAAGACAGAACATTGAACAGGCAACAATCAGTTGGAGACATCAGACTCCACGCTAAACCTCAACACAAAATGTATCGCTGTTTGAAATATGATAATGAATATTACTTAATTGTATGAAAACAGAAAAGTCACTCCTCCACAGTAAAACAATCATCAGCACCAAAACCTCATCATCACCGTCATTACTAACAGTAAATCCCCTAAAGGTCATCCTGGAGCGTAGGGCTGTATTTGAGGCTAACCACCCTTCTGTCTTCGCTCGCACTCTTCCGTCATATCCCCCACACTCACAACATTTAGGAAAGCTGGGGTTTTCTAAATAACTAAAATTAACTCAATGATCTACAATTAACTTAATTGATGCCTCACCAACACCCATTAAACACACATTAGACATCTCACGCTGGAGTTTAACCGCAAAAATTACAGGGCTGGGAGAAGGACCTCCATGGAAGAGAGGAGGCGAACATGAAATGTTGTCTGGTAAATGGGGGAGCTGTCAGACTCATGAAGCTGCCGCAGAAAGAATTAGTGAGCCATCTGCTCAGCAGTCTCATGCAGGCACTTCAGCTGTTGACACTGCCTTTAACATGTTTTAATGCTAAACGCTCAATAAAATGGCTCCTCCATGAACAGGTGGGATTTTAAGGGGGTAAAATGATGGGAGTGATGAACCAGTGAGTCTGGGGCCCCGGGGCCACCTGACTACCTGGCTCCACAGGTAATGTCTGAGACGCTTTTCCAGCGATGATAGCGTTGATGACAGCTGAGGCAGATGAGGGGAGGTGGACCAGGAGCTGCGCAGCTACACAGGAGACAGACAGAAAGTGCAACTGTTATGTAACTGATGACAGAAGACTGGGAAGCTCTTTGTCTGTTTCAGAGGAATATGGTTGAACCTTTTTGTCCGGGGCATCCATTCTGAAATGCTGAAAGTTGGCCATTATTGACGCCGGCGGCTTGAGCTGACAGAGAGTCGTGCTTTGACAGTGTGTATCAACTATGGAAATATTACATTATAGACACAATAATGAGAGGGAAAGCTCAGGTGGTCCCTCTCACACACACATAAACAGACACCCTTATCCTCCCTAAATCACACTCCTCATAAACTCAGTAAACATGTGGGAGCTGTTAAAGTAAGTTTAATGGCTATTTACTGTGTTTTGTACGCTTCTCATTAAACACATTTTCCACTCGAGGAGAACTAATGTTTTGGAAAACTCTGTTAAATGAATCACACATCATGCCAATGCTTGGCACACGTGGCTCATTAATTGAGCGTTCTGCCCTCTACGGGATAAACCAGGGAACTGCAGAAAACTTACAGTGTCAGACTACTGACACTACTGCACGCACAGAAGTTTTACATATATGACTTTATCTGTTGTTAGTTTTTCTTCCCAAAATTCTAACCCCACAACAAGTGATTGCAGAAAAAAATTGTAAACACAACACTGACTTCTTTGCAAACATTAGCCTATTTACACAATGTTAACCCTAGCAATGTTAGCATTTATCCCTAGTATCCACCTGATGAATGTATTTACAATCTTCACTCCATCCACTGTTAATATAAAAATGTTGATTATAGTTGCTTTAACTATTAGAGATAAAGGCGTATATAGTGTCATATAAAGATATCTGCTTTTTTCAGCTTTTATTAAAATCTGAGAGCTGTGATGATTGATGCCAGAAAAGAAAAAGGCCTTGAGGGTGGAGTGCTTCAAACACGACACAGGGAGAAACAAGCTCGGCCTCCTAACCCCCTCTGCCTCTCCCTCTCCCTCCTCCTGCTCCAGCCACTGAATGCCTCCTCACTGGAGTCCACTGCAGCCCTGGCTGCCAGCTGGAGTAGCCCTAACCTCTGACCTCTGACCCCCAGCACCACAGAATTCATTACAGAGCCGTCCGCTCAATGCAATCAGCGGGGAGCACATCCTGTGAAACACTCTTCTGACAACAGAGAGGACCGACAGTGACTACAGGTGTTAATAGTGAGGACAGGTGTTGCAGATGTTCTTTACACCGCCTGCACTGCTGCCCCCACCCTGGATACTCACAACACAACTGCATCCATAAGATCACAAAAATCGTCAAAGATTCTGTAACGCTCTGAACTTGTGTGTTGTGTATGTCTGAGTTTGCGTGTCAGGGTCCCATCTGTACTGATGGTCCTCAGTTAAAGAGAGGATCCTGCTGTTCCTTGATGGAAAGCTGCCTGCTACAGAGAGATCCGGTTACAAGAGTGCCGCGCTTTCATCCTTATTAAAGAAACATGTGCCCGCTCTGTGCAGTTATGTCAGCAGATGAAACTTTTTATGCTCTCTGCTTTTAGTTTTTTCCCCAGTACAGATAAGGATATTACACAGATATGATCGGTTGACAGAACTTCCACCTTTTTTAAGTTCATACACTCCTTTATCATAAGAAATAAAAAGCTTATCTTGTGAGAGTATGTAAAGATTAATGACTGTTATTTGTATCTCATTGAAAGTGATTTATGCCTCTTTTTTGTGCATCCTCAGTCTTCAAATACCGGTGGTTTCTTTGTTACACAGTCAAAGAATGATTACAGACTCCCTGGTGACAAAGAATGTCAAACCCAGCCGATTCAATTAAGATGATTATTCAATCTTTGGTCCTCATTATTTATCCACAAATAATTGGAGCAAAGCTTATATGGCTGCTCTCATTCGCAGGCTTGGCATCACAGCCATGCCGTTTCCCAACATAGAAAGACCAGTTGGTACAAAAATCGTTACTTCCCCAAAAAGTATGTAATATTCATTTTCCAGCATCTTACAATCGAAAATCTGGAGTATAATCCAAGAAACAAACTTCTCAGCATCAACATACCGTCCCAAACTTTTCTTAACCTACTAATCTTCATGTTATGTGAGAGACCACCACACATAAAGTAAAGACAATCATGAAAAAAAAACAATGGTCTCTTTTAAGTTTAAAACTCAAAACAGACTATCGTGATGCCATCCTAATGTCCGGATGTGGACAGGATGTGGCCTCTGTGAGATACTTATAGATTTTACTCTAAATGTTGTCGTAAATGTTTTTCTGTAAAGATTTGTTTTATATTTTCTGGCCAAGATCCATGTTTTGTTCCTATTGTAATCCATAAATCTCCATAAACAATAAACACCTAAAAAGACTTGCAATTTAGTAATGTTTTGTCTTATAAAATGGCTATTTTTACCAAGCAGTGTTATTTCTGATATTTAATAACTACACACAGTGTCCATTTGCCCCCTCTGTATAATTCAGACACATTTTTTTTTTGTTTATCATGTTCAGTCACTGCAGTGCGTCACAATGACAAATTGCATCGGATTCGAGGAATCCTGTTACATGTAATTCTTTGTTCATAAGCCATAGCTACAATAACAACCTCCATTCATGCCAGGTTGCAAATTTGCTCATTCCAAACCATTCAATGCCACATAAACTATCCTCGGCACAATCAGAGGATGTGAGTCAGACCTCCGAATCAACTCCACTAGCAGGCTCTCATTTGAGGACGATGAGTGTCCCTAAGATGTCTATCTCTGTAGTTCGTAGCCACCATGCAGCCACTGTGCTCCCTGACCTCGCCTCCCAGACCCTGCTCTGTTCCCACGCTGCTCCCTGTGGAACGTCTGGCTCCAACCTTTTCAAACCATAATTGCATACCTGCAGAACACAGACAACAGCAGAGTAAAAAGAGGCACAGCATGAAAGAGAAACGGCTAGGGTCGCCATCAGTGGTACGTCATGACACGTTGCCACGTAGATACTGCTGTATCTAATTTACGTTAAAGGGAAGTGTTGTAAATAAGTCTTTTAAATTCACCGCTCAGTGGCGTTTTGCCAAACTAAACTAAAACAACAGTAATGTTGATTCGCTCCTCAGTTCCTCTGAATCCCCCCAGCTCAGCATATAAAATAAGCACCAGTGTCACCCTGTTACATGCAGTATCTCTCCAGTGATAAGATTATTGGTGGTGGACACGTCTAGATACTGTGGATAAAAAAAGCTACAAATAGTGTGCAGTCAAACAGAGTCAGACACGGAAAAGGGGCAGAAGTAGGAGGAAAAGCAGATGCCGTTTCAGGAGAAATATGCGGTGATGTTTATACAGTTCTTCGTTGTGATATAGATATTTCTCAATATGAGAATAAGATTGTGGAAGGTAAAACTAAGCTTGAGAATTAACTGGTACATTTTCAAAATGGGGCAGGTTTCCATTTCTTAAGCTCCTCATAGTATTGAGGTACTGCTAGATGAAAATCACACGTGTTGAAAATTATATCTGTAATTTCTGCATGTCATGGCACGGTTTGAAATTTCTCACTGAGCTCACTTTGCCTTTTGGTGACGTAAACAATGACTCAGTGCTGTAATCACTGTTTAGGCAGCTATTTACAAGCTCTAATTTAGTACAATGAGACAACAAAGCACAACATGAAAAAGTAAATCATCGACCAAATTTCATGTGGCAGCAGGTTTGGTAGGAGAGAATTTTGTTTGGTCTCTTTATCGAGAGTAATAAGATGTGGTGATGCATAGAAATAATTGATCAAGTGCTCAAAAAAAGGTGGTGAAAGGTGAAATGCCGCAGTTCATGTGAACAAAAGTTACAACTGTAAATTCTGTTCAGTAATAAACAGCACGCCCATGCAGTCACAGTATTTTTTATCACACAGAACATTAATTCTCCTCAGTTAAGCAGTTTGTGAAGTAGAGGCGGCTCGGCTGTGGAAGGCACTGTACTGCCGACAGTATGTACTGTATGTGTTTTCGCAAGTATTCACACATGTCAATAATGAGAGCTAAATATTAGACCAGCAGAGGAAAACTCAAAAGTCAAAAAGCTCTTTGCAAATTAAACTAACACAATAATGATAACCACTGTGTCCTCCAAATAAGCCAGCACAAGATGAATCTCACTTAGGAAGGTAACTTCTACGGTATGGGTTTGCATAGCCTTACAAACTTATGCCCCGAGGAAAGACGCTTGCCAGGATGGGATTTAACTAATGTCACTGAATCACTCCCAGATGGCCTGACTGCAGGAAATGCTTCTTTCTTCTCAAAACCTCAGAGCAAATAGTACATGAAGTGTGGTGCATTCATGAGCATGTCTGTCCTCAGAATTTATGTCGAACTGTCTGTCCCAGATTTCATAGCGTTTAATGTCCTCCAGGGCTGCGGTCACAGTCTGTCTCTGTCAGTCTGCTCAGCCCTCTGCGCTGCCATGAGAGCCCCTATTCACCACTTAACCTTTCAAAAGTGGTCAACTAACTTCAGAGGGAAAAACAATTCCTGGCTTAAGAAGGTGTGAGGAACGCCAGATCAGCGAGCACTGATTCCATAATGATGGCAACAACCGCTGTAGTGGTCAGTCACACAGTGACTGTGCGTCTGAGCGGGTATTTACCGGCTCTAATAGACATTTGAGCAGGCTTTGGTCTCATGCTTGTGAAAGCAGTTTAGCAAAAGAGGTAAACAGCCCTGGGCCAGCAATAACAGAGTGGAATTGATTAGAGGAGAGGAGGAAAGGAGGGAGAGGGAGAGAAAAAAGGGGAAAAATGAGACAGGGACAGATAGCATCTCCTTACCCAACTTAATTATATTAGACAGCTAAAGGCTCCGTAATCTCTCAGACGACTGTGTGTTTCAAATCCCATGTGAAATGTCAACAATACCAAAAGAATATACAGCAGAAATATTTCTGTATGTCAGAGCAGCGGCCGGTAATATGGGCAAAATTAAATTGATAATCACCATCACTCATTTTGATGCAACTTTTACGAAAGGATTTATAACCACGTGGTAAAAATTTAACCTCACCCTCACGCAATGAAGTCACAGGGGTTCTACTGTTTTACAAGTTTTAAAAGAAATATGTATGTTTGAGTATTAAGATTTCATGCTGCGATAGGGCTGTCACTTATTTAAAAAAAAAAATCTAATTCGCACAAATTCAAACAATTACACAATTGTTCTAATTAATGCAACCCATGTAGCCTGCCCTGAAAAATCATTCAATAGATATAATATAATAAAATATAATTCATTTCTGTATGGAACGGGGTCGGGACATATTCCCTGCAGGGACATTGAAAGAGATTAATGAAAAAAAGTGTATGGTGAGAAGCTGTATAATTTTCAACTTGTGGAATGCTGGAATGCTAGCCCAACAGCCACGCTAGCTGCTTCTAACCTCAGCATGCGAGTGCATTTCGGCAGGCAAAATCCGTTCAGTTTTTTTCCCCGCACATTCAAAATTCAAAATTTGAATAAAAAGCGACAAGATAATAGCTCAAATTTTTTTTGTGCATCCGTGATGTCAGCGCTCCATGCATTACTCTGTGATTTGGTTACATAGCATCTCCTAAGCAAACCTTAGAGGGAAAAGTCAAAATCTTGTATTTCACCTGTTATATAGCAGCAACATGAATCTTTGATGGTATTTTTGTAATCTGAAAAATGTCTCCCTTCTGTCTCAAAATCATGTTTGTCAGGGGCAAAACCTTCATTTAAATTCAATATTTCACAGTAAGTAGAGCACAGCAGTCTGTGGAAATGTCTTTTAACATTGGTTTTGCCCCAAGCAAAC
Source organism: Xiphias gladius (assembly GCF_016859285.1). NCBI lineage: Eukaryota > Metazoa > Chordata > Actinopteri > Istiophoriformes > Xiphiidae > Xiphias > Xiphias gladius. Next base: position 15,353,627 of record NC_053410.1, read on the forward strand.
ATTTTCTCATCACCACTGGGTGGAAGAAAACAGCGTTGAAGACACAATTCAGTGCTGGATAACAGGTAAAAAAGGTAATGTTTTGATTTATCCCTTGAGTTTTGTGTAGGAAGCAGCATGTGACCAAATTTCCTAGTAATGTATGGACTTCCAAGGTCTCAAATGGGCTAAACAACCATAAGAACCCATGATATATTGATTGAATAATTTACCAACAATATGATTAGTGAGACAATAAACCATAATAGTAAATCCTGGAACAGTCATAATTAAAAGGCAGAGATTCAGAGATCCAGGTTCTCTGGTTGTATTTCTGTTTTTCGTTCTGGTTTGACAGGATTTGGACATGCTGCAATTACCAAAAAAGAGACAGGATACCCCTCTTTCCTTCATCACTCCTCTCTATCCCCACACTTTTAAACTCTCTCTCCATCTCTCATCCCCTCCCTCACCCTGTCTCTCCATTGCCAACTCTTCATGTGTCAGTGAAAGCTGTTGCTAATGAAAGTTAAAAAGCAAACTATGAAAAGGAGGTGAGAGGGAGCCGAGGGAGGTGCATTCTTTCCTCCCGGCATGGGAAGAGTTTTGCTGGGGCGAAAGGGAGTTCCAGTGGAGGTTAGGGGGTGGAAAAGAGGGGAGGTGTGGATAGGAGCTGAGTGTCACCCCTGTTGCCCCAGGACATGGAAAAACCATTTTGTTTCATCAGGTTTCAAAGGCACACCAATTACATCAGAGACGCAGGATGACAGGACATCCCTGCACGGCAGTGGCAGAGCTAAAAAAAAAACACTGAGGGAAAAGAACCACGCCTTCAAAAACTAAACAGGGGAAAATCATCCTCTCCTCTCTTCTCTCATCACCTCTCCTCGACATGGCTATAAGCAACACTAAAGCAGCACCCCAATAGCTCATCTCCATCTTCTCTGTGTCCAGAGAAGGCAGCCATTGTGTGCCCGTTCCTCTCTCCCCAAGTCAGTTTCCTATTGAGGCTCTGAAAGGGCCTTTGAGGGGCCCTGTTTTGGCTGTGCAGCTCACCTGCAGAGGGGAAACTATGGGTCTATTCTAAAGCCCAGCAGCTGCCAGGGCAGAGAGGCTGGCACCCAGTGGGAGAGAGAATAGTGTCCGCAGAGCCTTTCAATATGAAGCCACTTAGTAACAGAAGGCATGTGCCAAGCCTGCAAAGCCAAAATGAAGAGTCACCCTTTGGAGCTCACTAAATATCAAAGAAGAGTTAGACCCATCTCCTCTTCGCTCCCTTTCTTCCTTATCCGCTATGTCATATCTTTGTCTGTCTGTTCTTTGTCTGGCCTCCCTGTTTATGGAGTAATAATCCACAGGTAGCAGGAGACAGAGAAGGATTGGACCACAAACTATTAAGAGCCTTAGGTCAGGAGGGTAGAGGTATACAAGGTAAAAGTTTTTTTTCGGAAAACACAGATCAACAGGTGGGATAGTGGATTGGAGAACAAGAATCACAGTCACAACAAAAATGTTTAAGAGTAACCGACATACTCCTTGTCGTGCGACAGATCGAGCTACGATACCACCGTGAGGATCTCGGTGACTGCAGGCCTGTGAAGAAGCCTTTACCACACAAAGCCCCCTTTTTTGTCAGCAGGCTAGCTCCCACACTGGCGCTAATTTACGATGCCCTCACAGCAATTTCCACAGTCAGAGAAGTTCAATTGTGTTTTCCAGCTCATTAAACATCAGCACAACAAAGCTTTCATCTTCTCCTTCATCCACTTCATCCGCCTCTTCTCTCCCTCCACCCATCTTCCCCGCTTTATCCCGCTGTCCACTAATCTGCGTCTTCCAAGCATTTGGTCTAAAAAGATAAAGTAGACTGGGTAGAATGGGCTTCCTTATCCTAATTTTCTTCTCCCTACATTAAATTCTGTTTCTGTCTATTTCTGTGTTTTGGTTTGTTTAAAGCGCAGCCCCAAGTCTGAAGGCTCCCCTCATGCAGACGTAGGGAGAATTTAATGGTTGTTTATTCAGGGGCCTCTGCTGTGCCCTCCCATCTCTTTCAGAGCCTCATGAGACGACGTGGAATCTATTGTAATCTCAGAAGAATCAACTCAGCATATTTGTTCAGGTTGTCACTGTGCTGAGATCACAGGCATGCACTCACATTCTGACACAAACACAGGTTACCGCTCTAAATATCTTTTAATTAAACTACTCTTTTTTTTATATACAGAATTTGCATTCACATATGAGATGAACAGGGAAGGTGAAGAACAGCATTGGCCTTAAGTTACAGAGATAGGTGTGTGACCAGAACATCACACTGACTCAACTCTTCTGATGGCCTGAAAAGTCTGCATGAGGGGAAGCGAATGCAAAGTGCTATTCCCACTATAAAGAGCTAGTGTGAAAGCAAGGCATGTAACTCCACTTTGTTCCAGTTTCGGCTCCTCTGTGGCAAACATTATCAGAGCCTTGGGTAGATTATGGCACCATAATTTATTGACATAGCCGACTCGCCTAGAACATTTTCTGAAGTCAATGTGAGTCACAAGCTACGAGGAAATATGTATGGACACATCCCCCCTGAAACGGAGAGCAATACTGCTATAGATAGGTCAAAGCAAGTCACTGTCAATAATAAATCATTTTCTGAAATCATTTCCATTGGCACTGCACAGCCATTTACTTATACAGGAGTATTTATACCTTAAATATGACTTAAAACATACAACAAGCTCTGTTAAATGTCAAATAAAGTGCAGTTTTTGGTGCACAGTTTTGCTCCTCTGGAAAAAATAGATAGGCCAATGTCAAATACATATAGTATCTTGTATAGCAACGTTTAGTTATTTAAACTAGAGGATGACTCATTCCCTAGGGTTTTTTGTTAAGGTTAGGGTCATATTGAGATTTACAAAACAGGGAAAAAAATTTATCAAACATTAAAAGACGGTATTTTCCACTGAGTATCTCAGTGGGCCAGTCATCTCCCAATGGGTGCTGCAGTGCAGGTGCCATCACTTGAGTGGTTCCGGGGAGCTCAAATGTAGGTGTTGGAAAATGCTTACCCTCATTTGCAAAAGACACAAATCAGTGCGCCGTTTTCAGCTTCCAGTGGGCCTACACCAAACTTTGATCCCAGTGTGTTGTGGTCTGACCTCGCTCTGCAATTCGCCAAAGGGAAAATGGGAAATTGATGCTGGGACACAGACATTTGTGAGGATTAATTCCCTGTAAAGCTATAAACTGTGGGGGTAAACAGGGGAACTGAAGCAGATAAGAAACAGAAAGAGAGAGAAGAACATACAGTATTACATGTTTTCGCAACACTTTTTCAGTAGTTTATAGTTTAGCTTTTCTATATTTCAAGACTCAGACACTGCATGGGGACAGCTGTACCTCTCTGTGTGTGTGTGTGTGTGTGTGTGTGTGTGTGTGTGTGTGTGTGTGTGTGTGTGTGTGTGTGTGTGTGTGTTTGTAATTGTGTGTCAGGTTTCTCCTGCTTCCATTAGTCCTGTGATGTCTTCTGCTCCTTTTCTGCCATCAGCCTCATACCAACAACGCCTTCATCTGTTATCATGACCAGGCAATAAAGGCCCTATGATGATTTGACATCCCTTTGCTCTGTTAGTGGGTCATTCTCTAACACCATCGTCCTCATCCTCATCATCATCATCATCACTGAGTGCACCCTACCATCTGAGTTGCCCCTCTGCTGTCAGCGCCGTCACTGAGCTCACCCTAAGCCCTGGCTCGCTCCAGGTCCAGAGAGGGTGTCCGGTTCCCTTTGTCCCCCTCCGTTCCTCCAAAACCGCAACAACAGAGCAACAATATCTCTGTGTTCACCTGTTAGCACCTGGCACTGCGTGTAAGACTGACTGCCGAGCCCCCGACAGCCAAGCACTCTGCACATCTCTGTCAGACGCCATGTGGAACGCGCCTTCCTGTCACCAAACCCAATATCCTACACACAAAACACACAGAGGCATAATAACTCGCTCGCTGCTTGCCTGTCAACACTTCCCCACTGGCAGCCGAGTCATGCCAACATATAGAGGATAAATGAAGAGCACTTAACCAATCGACAACCCATCAGGTAATTACAAAGGTTTCAAGCATCATCTGCCATTTGAGTCACCAGCATGTCCTCCTCAAGAAGGAAATGACTAAAATACAATCCTCACAGCCAATGCTTAAAACAGACAACCTCAGCTTATGCATGTGTAAAAATGTATGTTCAAGTTAATGGCTGTAGCACTTCTGTATTTTGAGTTTCAATTGCCTGAATTCTGGGATCACACTTTACAACATTTATGACTTCAGATATGGTACCTTTTTTTTTTTTTTTTTTTGTTTAAAGATTACTTTTTGGGCATCTTTGGATTTTGGGGGGAATAACCACGATGATTATTCAAATAGGGATAACAGCGCATACTTTTGGACAGTCATACTATCGCACTTGTTTGTACATACAAAAAATTGGGGTTGTGAAGAATTAAAAAAAACACAGAGCTTGAGAGAGAAGTTCAAACACTGCCTTCACACACCTAGCCAAACACTACGTTAAGTTGGTGTGATTGCCAGACACACTGTTCGACCATCCATAGCATACTGATGCCCTGAGTAGCCTGTAGTCACTCTTTATAAAACCTCCTGTAATGTTTTACTCTCTGAAACCTTAATAGATGTGGTCAGCTGATATCTGAGGCGGAGAGGATTTTAGGATCTTCTAACGGTCGGCAGGTAATATCAGCGGTAACCTTTTTCACAGTTTAGGTCGACAGGTTAGACCTGAGCTTGAGTGGCCGCAGAGAAAGTAGCAGCTCAAATGACACAATGTGCTGGTGGTGGGAAAGATGAGACATCTAATCAAAGCAAACGTGTTGTTGCAGTTCCCTTCAAGCTCATATCAGATAAGGAGAAATATCACTGAGAAGACCTCAGGCCTTCCACATCCTCTTCGGCATGACTGGCATGACTGGGCGTGAAACTGAGCTGGAGCCAAGTGAGCCTGCATGCTTGATTATTTCGGTAATTAATGTAACACTCATATCCACCCAATTATAACCGGTGCTTAATAAGCAGGTTTAACAAAATAAATAGTCCTGAAAATCAATGATCCCAATTTAACTCATGGAAGCTGTTAAGGTAGAATTAGCTTTAGCTTTGCTCATATTAAAGTCCTCACTGTGTCCCCTTGACTCTGCCATGTGACACAACTATCATGCGATGGCAGGAAATGAACTAGTCATAGTAAAAGTTGCAGAGTTAAATTTCTTCAGTGTTGGTGTAATGATGCACAAACAAGATGAGGTTCTGGGGCTGTAAATTTAGAGTTGTGGACACAAGTCACATGACCTGAACTCCAGTCTGGCTGAAATCCCAGTTGTACAGAGATTTTACTTGGATTGTGTATAAAAAAAAAAAAGGATGAGAGAGTAGCTTTGATTCTTTTCAAAACGTAATATGCCATTAAAATGTCAGGATATGTTTTATTTCAGACATTAAAGCGGTAGTGAACTCTGGAATATTTACGACTGAGACTTGAGCTGTGACACTAATGATACTATTTACATTTAGATACAAGACATTTCCAGACAAAAGACCAATTTAAGAACAACAGCAAAACTGGCTGCGGGCTGCATGAAATTGACCAAATCATAAATATGGTACTTGTTTGAAAGTCACACAACACTTAAACAACACGTATAGATAAGGAGATTTCATATAGAATGGGATCTATTGTAAATGTCAGCATGGAAAGGAAAGTTTGTGATCTCACATCCATCCAGATTTTGACATACCAATGTTGGCAGGTCCACTAAGACACAGGATGATATTCTGTTATGCTTCACCGGGCAGGCCTCTCGTCTCTTTTAAAGACGATACACTTTCACCGCAAAGTTCCCCACTGTGTGTTTCATAAATGTTTATCCCACATGACTCCAGCCCCCTCCCCAAAGTTTGCTTAGGAGAGCTGGAATCCCTGTAAACTCTCATGAAAGAGAATGATTTAAAAAATTAAGCATAAATAAAGCTTGCTTCAACATGTTTGTTTGAAGGAAAAACTCTTTTGGAAACCACAATTACCTCCTTAAACAATTCTCTACTTTAGCAAGCCAACCAGGATCGGGAAAGTGTGTGTAGATTTATGTGTGTGTGTGTGTGTGTGTGTGTGTGTGTGTGTGTGTGTGTGTGTGTGTGTGTGTGTGTGTGTGTGTGTGTGTGTGTGTGTGTGTGTGTGTATAAAAGACAGACAAAAGAAAGAAAGAAACAGAGAAAGACAGACATAAAGATTACCAAATACTTGCAAAATACATTCCCATAAGCCTCAGCTTTACTTTGTTTTTGGAGCTAATTAGCAAATATTAGCATGTTAACAATTAAACAGTACAATAAAGATAGGGTTTGGGCTGTCCCCTTTTTAAATAAAAGATAAATTTATCACTACCGAGAAGTAGGAGTGAGGAAAGGCCCCCAAAAATCCAAGACACCTTTCTGTGTTTCAGAAATGAACGCAGCTAGATGCACCCATACCCCACATTTATGCTTGTTGGTGGCTGTACGAAAAATCCTTCTCAAAATAACCAAAGATGACCAAGAATAGATCCGATTTTCACTGTTTATCCAAATGTATTAAAAAAGTAATACATGGACAGAAACTACAAAGATACTTTGTTATACAAAAACTGTAGTGCAGCTACTGCACAACAGATGGATCTTCATTTCTCAAACCAAAATACTGTACTCACTGTTGACTTTTCTGGCATGTGTGTGCTACTCAGAGAGAGGCAGGAAATATCATTTACTCATTCATTATGAAACAATGGAAGAGAAACAAAACATGACAGACAGCCCTACATCCCTTTTCAAACAAGGGGAGAGTGAGAGTGGTAATATTCACAGTAAGTAGAGGAGAATGTAATGTTGTTGGGCACTAAATTACAGTCATTGAAAGCTTGTATGGTTACCCAGCAATCTATCACTGTCGCACACAGAGGGAGAGAGGGAGAGAGAGCAGACAGGCGCCAGGCGCAGCAGGATCAAAGCCGAAATGTACCTCGGGGAGAGAAACAGTTAACTTCATTTAACCAATTGTCCTACAGACGGACAGTCAGACAGTGTGCTTCTGCAAGCCCAGCAATAGTTCCCATAAGAGAGAAAAACTCTCACATATTGGGTTTCACTGAAAATGATTTGACTTGATGTGAAGAGCTGCAAAACAAGGCCAATGCGGACGGGCCTCCTCAATGGGCTTCTGCAGCATTAGTTGGGGTTTTACTGTCTCTCAAAGGGATTACTCACAATGAACACAATAGGATGAAATATAGCCAATAAACAGCCATAGATAATTTGATTACAGGCCACAAGATAGAAATTTACAGTGATAATAACTCTTGATTATAAAAAGTACTTTAAGCTTGGATTGCCTTACTCCTTTAATGAAACACAGCGATAAACTATTGTCAACAGATTCCCAAGCACAACAGCACTATAATTTTTGCAACATAACGAAAACATTTTATACCAGTAAACTTTTGTAAACTAAATTTTCTCTGACAACTATAACTTTTTGGGTCAATTTTTTTTAAAACCTGCATTAATTATTTTTGTGGCCACTTGGGGGCAGCATAACAAGCTGTAAACACAACATTGACATATTATCAGATTATAAAGGTAACATGATAAACATGCAAGCAAACAGTTGCCTATTTATGCATCTATAAGACACGGATCAACATTCGTATTCTTTTGGAGTCATGTTTGTGTCTACCTGATGGATTTAAGTCCAATATTTAGTCTCCTTTAGCTCTGTTTTTGTTCTCTGGGCGGGTAGTGTACAGCAGCTTTTAAGAGCATCAGCTCAGCTGCCTGTTGCTGCTGGGAACAAGGCTGATGAGAGCAGTGAAAGGGAGTCAAAACAATATCGCTGTGGGCCGTAATACCGAAACATCGTGTTGAAAGATGCTAAAATGCTCCGTAGCGCTGAAGGAAAACTGCAACACTGGATGATAGTTCTTCACTACAAGCAGCACCTTCCACCTTACAATTAGTCATTTGATCCCCTATTAATATAAAATTACTGATTAGTGCAGCTTTAAACTTTTTAAGGTATTTAAGTAAAGAGGTTTTGAGAAGATTATGGTGAGATATGGTCCATATTTAACCACATTAGCTAAATTTCCATTCCCTGAAATCTGAGAAAAATAAGGTAACAGGTGTCAATTTTAAAACATTATCAATATTAAATAATATATCAAATGTGCCAGGCAGTATATTGATATAGAACAATAATACAGTGGGTGTGATTGACCCAGTTACTCTACTTTGGGGACTCAGAAGTCCGAGGTCTGCCACTGATCGGAGCTTCACATCTGTCAGGAACCACGGCGCGTTGACATGGAGCACTGCACTGTCACGACAAGCCCGGCCAATCAGAAACTGGCTTGGTCGGGTCACGTGGACACGTCCACAGGCTGATTGGCTGGCGGCAAGATGAGAGGCGAACCTACGGCACTTCACCGGGGTAGAGGCAAGTCCGTGAGTCAAATCTGAAGTTTACCGGGCGGCTGTGCAAAACCGCGGCGGTGTCACCGGTTTCCTCAAGGCGAAAAACACGAAAACACACAACGGCGACGAGGAGCGAGCGGCCGAGAAATTGGGTTTTATGGCACCTCAGTCGTGCGTGATGAATCCTGCGCAGGGATCACCGCCCTCGACTGCCCCGGGCGAGACCTCACCAGAGGACCGAGCCGCCGGTGGCACGGGACCGGACGAGCTGGACCTGTCACCCGTCAGAAGATGTAAAAGCGGAAGTCTAGATCTGCCTTTCAGTGTGGAATCCCTCATTTCAGACAGGACGCCCGGCAGGAGCCTCCGCTCCCCCGAGCCTGGTTCAGGCTGCGCCTGGGCGGAGGAGACTGAGTGTGCCTCACCGAGGGGACCCTACCGGTCCAAACCAGAGGTGGTGGACCCCAGTGACAAGGAAACGAGCCCCTGGTTTCAGGCTCCTTACTCATCCCCTCCAAGTGAGTGCAGGATAGCTACTCTCTTTCTGTCTTAATACTGAGAAACATATGCTATTTGTCAACTTCCAGCAGTGTAAAACCCTTCTGAAAATCTCTTAAAAACCCTCGAACGAAGTACAGTAAATGTACAAAATATCTCACACCCCAGTTTTTTTGTTTCTTTTTAAAGAAATCGATAATGAGGGAATTCTGTGTAGAAAGCCTCGGTCCCTTAATGATCGCATCCCTTAGAAAATCTAGAGATGATGTGGAGGGAATTTTAAAATCTCGCTGTGGACAAACTGCTCCTATAGCCTACGTTTCCTATTAGAGATCATTTCTGTTCCACTGATGTGATGTGACTTTCCACATGTACTTCCAGGACTTCCCAGCCCGAATCCCTGCAATCTACGGAAACACAAGAACAACCGGAAACCCAGAACTCCCTTTACAACCTCTCAGCTGCTTTCTCTGGAGAGGAAGTTCCGTCAGAAACAGTACCTCTCCATCGCGGAGAGAGCGGAGTTCTCCAGCTCCCTCAGCCTCACAGAGACCCAGGTCAAGATCTGGTTTCAGAACCGCAGGGCCAAGGCCAAGAGACTGCAGGAGGCCGAGCTGGAGAAGCTCAAGCTGGCCGCGAAGCCGCTGCTGCCGGCCTTCGCGTTTCCCTTCCCCCTCAGCGCACCCATGGGCGCGCCGTCCCTCTACGCGGCGCTGAACGGACCGCGGCCTGCCTTACCTGTCCCAGGACTATTCAGTGGACCATATGGGATGTACTACTTGTCTTAACCCTCATTAACCCCGAACTGCATCGTTGGGAAAAGCTGCCTTTAAAAAGAAAAAAAAAAAAAACACCGTCATACAGCAAATAACAAACACTGCAAAAATGTCCATCTTCTGAGTCAAGCTGTCTGAAACCTCATATTATAATCTTATGTAAAATGTTTTTCGTTACAGTGAAAAATCTGATGGCGTGAGAAGAATATTTTTCGCAACAAAAATGTTAGCAGAACAAACGGTCTTACTTTTAAACTAGTCGATTCAGTCAAGGAACAGAAACAAGTGAGATATTCTCACTCAATCGTAATTTTTCATTCATTTTCTATGAAGTATTTATGATTTACTTTGCGGTAAATTATTTCTCAACATGGTCAACAGTTTAATCAGTAAAGTCCTCTTTCTAAATGACAAGACTCTCACTGAGCTCATTTTTCGGATGACATTTTTCAAATTTCATATGAATCGTGAGCTTTTCTGTTCCAACATAGGTATTCCGTAAATACTTTAGGCAAAGTAATTTGAACGTGGCAAGAGAAGGTGACGTGATTATTTAAAGGCCTGTAGCTTTGGGTTTAAATCAATAACTCACTAAAGTGACCGTGTGAATGTTTTATTTCCAAATCATAGGCCTTTCAAAATTCCTCACCTTAAAACGACGCAGTTTTAAAATGTGCAGTAGAGAAAACACTGAAGAGTATCAACATCTCAATGTCCACATTCAGTCCATATTTCCATATAATCTGAGGAATTTAACTGTTTAATCATAGACTCAGATTTGATAATATAGTCAAACTATAGTCAGACTTTCTTTTTACAAGCTAAAGGTGGAAGGAAAAAGTTAGTCTGACTTGTAGATTGTACCTAAAATTATAACCAGAAACTATAAAGAGGCAATCTCACGCTTCCAAGTCATCAACAAAAAGGCACACACACTTCAATTCGCTCAAACATACATCCATATTATTATATATTATTAGGCCTATATTATATCCATATAAGTACTTTATTGTCATTTCTTTTTTTATGTTACCTCAAGAGGAGAACTTTTTCTTGCACAGATGTTCAAAGAGCTCTTAATAGACCAAGACCACAGTCAGTTTCATTACAAAATGTAAATAAAAGTCATCAACTATTTTTTTCAAAAACTCTAAAATGCTCAACAAGACTGTTGGATTCACATCAGTCATTAATGTACAGTGTATTTTATATTTGATGGGTGAAAATGCATTTTGTACAATTATTAAAATCTCTTATGTAAATTCTGTCATTCCTCTCATTTTTCTCTGCACAAAATCTTCCAAAAAATCCTTATCAATTGTAATTTTAGCACCTTGCACTGCACTGCAAGATGCTTAAACTGCATAATTCTTTTAAACAACACGTGCATTTTGATTTTAGAAAAACTTTCCACCAGTGAAACACAGGTCAACAGTATTCCATGCAGTGTACATTCTTTTGGAAACTGATACAAAAAATAAAGTACATCATAAAGACAGACAACATTGACGCATTAACTCAAACGCTCAGTGCAGTTGGTTCTGTCTGCTGACAGGCTGGATGTCACCACAAGGAAGAGAAGCGAGATGGGAGCCTTTTAGCAGAAAAACAAAACAAAAACAAAAAAAAAAAACTACTACACACAACAACAAAAAGTATTCTTACCAAAACAAATGAGTTATACTGTGTTATACTGTACATCTTTAAAAGGACGTCAAACAGGAAGCGCAATTCTGGTGTTTCATTTCCTCCTTCCCCGCCGTCCTCTGAAGCCACGGACAGAGCCGTGACCGAAGCACACGGTTCTAGGGACCCTGAGAGAAAAGAACACAGCTGTTGTTTTGTATCTCAGACTATTCATCGTTTAAAAAACAAAACAAAAACTTAGTAGTAAATATTATGAAGATATCAACTCACATATATTTTAATCATATAATATTGCGTATATATGATAGAACACTTGCTACAGTTGGCTAAACCCAGACATAACTACACAATTGCACAATTTTTCTACGTTAAGAACACTGATATCTTACCTAATGGCTAACTTACCCTAATTTCACAGAGATAACCTAAAAACATGTAAAAAATGTCCGACTTAGTCTGTTTCAGCACAGGGCTTTCCAGCAGACTTGTTTAAATTTTAAGACTAACCTGTAGGAGTATTGTGGTTTTAGTGCCTCGGCGCTTGTACACTCCTTGCCATGAACTGCAGGAGAAAGACCGGCATGCTCCCCTGCGGCGGCAGGCTTTGCCAAGCAAGCAGCTTCTTCCTCAGGCACATGTGTCTCCATGGATTCCCCTTGCTCAGGTTGGTCAGACAGCACATCACACATTACCTCACACACACCCTCAGACTCACACGCATCGTCTGCTACCTCCATGGCTGTGTCTTTCTGCTGCTGTGTTTTCATCTCTTGGGTTCTATTAACAAATATATGATGTTAAATATACACATACAATAGTATTTAAGGAATATAAAATGATTTAACAATTCATTCAAGCCAATTTACTTTGTTGGATCAGAAAAATAATAGAAAAATGCATTTTAAAACAATTCACACAATAGCTGAGATTTTAAAGAAAAAGTAACACAGTTGTTTCAATAAAGCAGGAAAGAGAATCTATGTCAAAAAGATGTGTGAAATAAGTCAAAAACATTCAATTCAGATGCATACATCCTCTGAATTGAAACGTGGGCTCTCCTAAACTGAAACTTTGCAGAGTAATATTTCTACTGATGTTTTAATGCCATCTAGTGGATTAAATGTGGGAGGTGCAGTCTTACCCTCTGTCCTTTTTGGTTTTGTCAAATCTGAAGTCTGGAGGATACTTGTGAATTCTTATTAGATGCTCCTTCCTGTGTTTACTAGTCCTGAACTTCTGGCCGCAGCCCTCCACCAAACACTGGTACTGAACATTGTGAAGGAAGCGTTAGAGAAAACTTATCTTTGAAGCCTTAGTATTCGTCTTCGAAGAATGTTCAAAATATTTCACTTTCTGTACAGCTCTCCCTCATAGGTTAAGAGGGTGAGTATCAAACAAGAGAGATAGTTTTCTTATTTTTTTTGGCTTTGGCTTACCATGTCTTGCCTCTGGGCGAGGATAGTGAAGAGAGAGTCATGCCACTCCTGAATGTGAATGTCTAGGAGCCGGGCACTTGGCAAGGAGCGACGGCAGGAGCAGCAAACATGTCTGTGCAGGGAGTTGTAGTGGTGCTCATATTCCTCCAGCACAGTGAAGACTGCACTGCAGCCAGAGATGTGACAGGCAAACTCTGACACACTGAGAAGAGACAAATGGTGGAGGAAGGTGACTGAAACCACAGCTGTTGCTAAGGAAATATCATTTCTGGGGCCGGTTTGTTGTTTGGTACTTTATTTTTCCTATCACTGGAGATAACTAATAGACTATCTAACAGGGTCTTTAGACTAACCATTTTCCACTACATTACACAATCATATTTATAAACATATTTTTTACGTAGCAATATCAATTTGTCAACAAACAGTACCTCCAATGAAAAAAAGTATTAGATAGTCAAAAGATATGTGTTTTGAGCAGTGGGATTATCACATTTTCATTTCTAGAAAAACAAATACTGAGTTTAGTCTGTGAAATAGTACAAAACGCCTGACACTAATTAGTTATATCCAAAATGATTCAGGTGTGACATACTGGCAAAGTCAAATATAACATTTCTTTAACTCGTTACTTAAATAGCGGCAGTGTCATGACAACTTGGTCAAGATGAATTCATTACAACGCAGAAGCCAAATAAGCTAGGAGTTTGTGGTACGGTTTTGAAAATGTTTCACTGAGTTAAGACATCTTAATTGCTGTTTTGTGTATTTGTGTTTTAACCGCATCTGTTTTAGCTGTTTGTTAGTAAACCTTTCATGGATGTGTATGTACGGTATACTTTTAATGTTCCCTACTTTTCTGTGAAGGATAATACCTTCCCTGCGATATATAAACGAAAGGTTATTTTCGTTATCGATTAATAATTCTCGATTAATTGGTTAATTTAATTGTTTGGTCTATAAAGTCACCAAATAGCAAAAAACTTCGCACAGGTCAAGGTAATTTGTCCGACCATCAATCCAACACCCAAATATATGTCATTTACTGTCAAAGAAGACTTAGTTTTAAAAATAATCAGAATGGACTATAGATCAATTGTTTCAGCTCAAATGTAAATGGAGTTTTTGTTTGCTGCTTATAAACTGAATGCAGCAGGCAAACAAGCTACTGACCGAAGCTAAAACTCGGCAGGGATAAACATGTTTTTCATACCTGAGCGTTGGCTTGTCGTCTGCCTCTGAGGTGTAGAGGTCTTGCAGATACATGTGTCTGTGAATGTCTCCATCCTGTAAACAGCGTCCACATGCAGCATGTTACAGTGGGTGGGTTAGCCGGTAACGGTCGGTCGGTCGGTCGGTTCAGTTCGCTGTTGCTACGTTACCTCGAACAGCTCGTGGTCCTTGTGCAGGTGCACGAGCTGCGGGGTGAAGCTAAACGGGGACTCCCTCTGCCTCAGCTCCTGCTCCCCCGTGCCTCCTGTCGGACAGTTTCCGGATCTTTTCATACTCTCTTCACAGTAACCCCTTTTTCAGGTTGAAAAAAAAAAAAGAAGTCCAACCGCCGCGAAGGAGTTTTCTGTTTGGGTTGTAGTTGTCGCGGAATGACGACGTCTACTAATTTTTTTTCGGCGGTTGGCGGTTGTCAAACGCTGCATTCAGGTAACATCAGCAGAATGGGAAGAACAGGAGAAACACCCGTTGTACCAATTTAGGAGTGCTCACGCCTTATTCCAACAGTGCTAACCCTGTGATATCACAAAAGATAAATATCCTTAATTAGCTACTTTTGTGGTGTATAGTATTTGTTACAAACCGTGTATAGTTCCAATAAAATTAGCTTAAAAATTGTATTAGTGTTAATATTTAATTTTATTTTCATATAACTGTCAGCGGTTATGCATTTGCGACCTGTATTCCAGCAGAAAGTTCAAATATCTGTAGTTCTTTTCTCCAAGTGGGAGATATTGTCGCTGTCAGAAGTTCCCCGATACCTCCGACTGCCTGACGTGACCGTGTTTTCCTACTCTGACGGGTGAGAAGTGAATGCGTGTAAAAACAAAATGGTGCGTTGCCGCCACCAACTGGTCAGACTCAACATGAAAAAAAGTTGTATCCAGGCAGCCACAAAAAAAAAAAGAAACAGAATCTGGTGCCTACTGTGAACCCTTTGGAGTCAGGGGTAGGCTTCTTGTGTTTTCGGCTCTGCCTTCACATGTCCTAACAAACTAAATTAGCTATCTTTCCGTTTTTATCCGTTTGTCCTTATTTACAACTGGCCGAAACCTGGCCCCAGGTCCCCAGCAACTGAGACTGGTTTGTGCTCATTTGATTAAATGTATTTTATATTATTGTGCATGACTACCGAACATACACTGATAAGTAAGGGTTAATGTAGCTGCTGCATTTTTACCAGTCTTGTATACAAGCCCCCGCGTCAAAATCTTCATAATTATATAGTGGTTAGTTTGCCCACACTCTGAATATTAATGTGCAATCAAATTATCACAATGGTTGAAGGGAGGGCATCTCACTATTTTCTGTGATTTTTATACACCTTTGGTGCTTATCACTTTTCCGATCACAAGCAGAACGTGAAAAAACATGCTGCATTTTGCAACTCAATCTAATTTTTCTATGCGGTTTTACAGGGAAATATACGAAAACACAAACGCTCTGACTAAACGGCCATTCGAACAGTAGGTGGCAACAAAGGCCACTGAGGCTCTACTGGGTCAGCCGTTCGCAGCAGTGGAGAGTTATTGGATCATGTGTACTGGGTATTTAATAGTTAATAAATAAAGAGTGTCCTGTAGTCGATCGCTTTTGACCTTCCCAATAAAATATGTCTACGTGCAGCTGAACGTCAGTGTTAACCTAGTTGCCAGTTGGTACGGAAATGTCTGCGTGGCCTATGAGTGGCAAATGGGTAAAAATAGGTTAGAACCTATGTGTAATCAGAGAAAAAAGTCTCAGCGTTGTCACATTTTCTCTTGAAAATCGCGTCTGTCACTTGGTCATTTGCTCACTCAGCAACTCACAAAGTTGGTTTTTATTTTAGAACGACAACGTTTAACTTTTCTACAGTGACTCATGTGGCTCCTGAGACTCAGCCTTTTTCAGGATATTGCACAGCAGAGAGGGGCGGGGAGCTGATGACTCTCGCTCTTTACCTCTCACTGCGAGGCGCACAATGACAGAGTCCTTCCGACAGAGCAACATGCTATATACTGGATATTTCTTAGGGATTTTCTTCTTCTCATGGGGTACGAGTTTTCTTTCTTTCGTTATTTCGTTATTTCGTTCTTTCTTTCTTGTCTCATGAAGTGTTCCTCCTTGCAGGGATAATTGCGGGCAGTGTAAGGACTCTACCTCATGTGGTGAAGTATCAAACAGTGATACCTCAGAGGCTGAAGGATTCATCTCTCATTAATGATGGTGCTACAAATCAGGTAACACACTACTGTATAATTTTAATTTTATATGTAAAAATCATGCTTAATCTTTTGAGGAATGCATTAAAGTCTCGTCTGCTCTGTATGTGTAGACATACCTTGATGTGCTCCAGTACTCTTTGACAATTGCAGGGCAAAACTACACACTGCATCTGGAAAGGAACAAGTAAGATTTTTTTTTTTTTTTTGTTACTTTGTAGGTCTACACATACCGTACTTTCTTTCTTGATCTATCAGTATTAATGACTTTTTTTTTTTTTTTTTTTAAACTGTTCTTTTCAGAGATCTTATCGGGAAAAACTTTTCTGTGACACACTATTCTGATCAGGGCACCCAAGTCACAACTACTCCAGATCATGGGGTATGTAGCTTTGCATTCTTTCACTACAGTTTCACAAAAAGTAACATAATCCCTGTATTCATGATCAGCCTGCATTATAATGGGCTATATCTTTGTATTAGTTGAGTCTATCAGAAACAGTTGCCTCTATTATTAAAATTTTGATTGTATGCTTTTTTGTGTGTGTGTATATATAGTATCCTCAGCCTAATAATCAGACTGAATTGCCATTTATTTTCACATCATAAATCCTATTTGAATCACTGAATAAATCATTGATGTGGATGATTCAGAGGTCTAAAATCAGACTAGTATATTGAGTGAATTAAATGCAGGATATCCTGTATCACCTTATTATGCAGTTTCAGTCGGTTTTTTTGCATTTGCCTTCCTGTGCTGGGTACTTTTCTTAACTTCTGGTCTGATTTTATTGTTGTCAGCCTAAAAAAAAGCCCCGGCTTTGATCTGTTAAATATAAGAAACTGGATTTGTAAAACTCATATCTTCCACTGAGAAATTTGATCTTGAAATTTTGCCTGTACTTATGGTTACAGTATTTCCAAAATACAACAAGCGTAGTAGCCTTGCCAGGAACTTTTTTCAGGGCTCTGCAACACAAATAAGAAAACATACAAAAGTAATTCAATTCATATTTCGCAATTAATTCCTACGGATTCCAGTCATCGTCATCTTCTTCACGTTACGGACATTTTACGCTGCTTATTTCATAATATCAGATATCATGATAAACTTTAAACTTTTTATAATTTCCTCAACTACAAAGCTCATCATTACAAGAAGTCTTACCACACACTCTAAATTTCTGAGAATTACATGGAGGAGGAATTGACATATAGGGTCTAGACTGTCATTCCCTCTGAGCACGACACACATACATACATGCACACACAACAATATATCTTCTTCAGATGAGACCACATTTCTACACTGGTCTTAAGATATTTGGCAGATTAAAGAAAACCATCGTGTGAGTGTGAAATCACCCCACTGATTCTCTGACAAATGATGGATGTCTGCTCAGGTTCACTGCTACTACCATGGACACATTGTGGGAGTGGAGGACTCATCGGCCAGTGTGGGACTGTGCTCTGGAATAAAGTTAGTAATGCTGGATGTAAATCTATTTCATCCTTTATCTCTTATTACAAAAAAGCGATTGTTTCCCTAAATAGAGTGTCAAATCAAATGAAACACATGATCACTTGGGACAGTAAGTCTCCTGCTGTGACTCATAACTAGCAGGCCTAATCCAAAGAAACGATCACTCCCTCAGCACCCATTTCCTCCCTCATGCAGACCATTAAGACTGCATGTAGTGCTGAAAACCTGTAACTCAATCAGGCAGACTTCTTTAATTAAAGCTGCCTTCTGTTTGATGTAAAAGACATGTTAGTGTCAAAAGGTGTGGAAAGTAAAAGTACAATAAACAAAGTCTGTCTTATGATTAGTTAAACTGCCTCCTACCACTCTGAAGCTCCTGTTTTGCACTGCAGGGGGTTTGTGCTTCTCCAGGACCAGATGTACCTTATTGAACCTCTGCCCGGTGCCGAGGTGGGACAGCAGGACGACAGCCAGAGCTCTGAAGCTCACAGTGACAAGAGACTTCATGCTGTTTACAACTACAAACACCTGAGGAGGAAGAGGAGCTCCTGTTCCCATGGAAACACGACCACTTTCTATGATCATGGAGCTCGTGCGTCTAGACTGTTCCAGTTTGGCAGTCTGGTAAAGAGACACAGCGTGGACATATACTCATATACACCAGGGTTTGAAATCTATAGCTGATATTTTTGTACTGAGACTTCTGATAACCAATATTTTGTGCTGCATTCTTACATTTGACGATTTTATGCAAAAAACAAGAAAAGTTACATGCAGTAAAATACTTCTATTTGAAACACCTCTGTAACTCATCACGATAAACAGTTCTGTATCACAGAAATTTCAGTAATTTATGACAAAAAAACAAACACTCTCCCCTTGATATTTTCAAAGTCAAACAACATGAGAGCTAAAAAATTAGTTAAAATCATTTAAAAATTCCAAAGTTGTTGTTGCACTTCACATTGGGATTAATTTCAATAAACAAATTAAGGTAAAACAAAGGGAATGAAAACTGGGGAACACAAGGAAGAGAGACATAATAGATTGATTTTAACATATTTGGAAAGTGACAGTTCACTTCAACATGGAAACATCATTTTGCATATTTCAATAGATAATGTCATACTTTGGCATCAAATAAATTCTGTAGGATCATTGTAATACTCTATTTGTTGCTACAGTACAGTTGACTATCAAACACTAAAACTCTACACAAAAACACAGTCGATTATTGGGTTGTATTGTTATTGAATTATAATATTTTCCACCTTTTGTGTTATTCAGAAAAGCAGGGCCCAGACCAAAGACCATACAGTAACACCCAGGACAGTGGAGCTGGTTCTGGTGGTTGACCACTCGGAGGTTTGATTCCCTATTTTCCTGTCTCTGACTGAGTCTGTCTGTTATTGTAGATATAGCCTATCGATGATATTTATCAGTAATACACTTTTCCCTCAAGAAGTGGAATGATTATGTTTTATATCTGAGGCACTGTTGAAATGTCTGTCTGAGATTTTATTACTAATTTAAAAAATAATTTCTTTTTAGTATAAGAAGTTTAAAAGTGAGAAGAAAATACAGACCAGGATGCTTGAAATAGCAAACCATGTGGACAAGGTATGTTTGTTTCTCTGTTAGTCTTTCAGTTAAATGGTTCAACACTGTTATATTTTTGCACAGCAAAAAAAATCCTATGATCTTGGGAGAAAATTAGCCGAGACTATAAAACAAGAGCACTCTGAACTTCTCATGAGTGTAAAAGCCTAATTTTGTGTAATTTCATGTAATTTCTCCTCTGGATATAATAAGCATTCAACCTATTTTTACCAGTAATTTAGTAATTTAGTTTATTTTCACTGACTGCAGAAAAGAAAAAAAATTTTTTCTCACAATGCAGCACAGCCACCTGTCAAGCACTCCACTACACTTCACTTTCACTGTGGATTGAATTCAAGAAATCTGTCCTGATACTATTTGTTCTTTGAGGCCTGGAATTAAACCAATAAAAGGAATGAAAAGTTCTCTCACTGTGAAACTTTAACTGTGAATTTCTCACCTAAGCTGAAAATTTTCACACAATCTTTGAAAGAGTAGGGCCAACATGAAGGACAGCACTAGACCAAACAGTGTCTTCCTGTGACAGGATTATCGATAAGACCATTGGCTCTGTAATTTGTAACATCGCCCGTCTGACCCCTTCACATTCAAATATGCTGTTTTGAACTATTTACCTGATAACTCATTCAGCTTTATAGGAATTTCCACTTTCCACTTTGTGATAACATGCTGCTCTTTTTCAGCTATATCGCCCCGTGGGTGTTCGTGTTATGCTGGTCGGTCTGGATATCTGGTCATACAGAGATCAGATGGAGGTCAGCAATTCCCCTGAGCTCACCCTCGATCGCTTCCTCGCGTGGCGTAAGCAGAGCTTGTTGCCGAGGATCAAACACGACAACGCACAGTTCATCACGTAAGATGCAGCTGCCTTCAGCTTCCCACTAATAAAAAACAATTCCAAAATCTGTCAATCGGTTAGAACTGGTGTCTAAAAATTTTTTTCAGAGGTGTGGATTTTATTGGCTCCACCGTCGGCTTAGCAAACACCAATGCAATGTGCACCGCTAACTCTGGAGCTGTCAATGAAGTAAGTATACTTTTTTTGTTTAATAAATGTGTAAATGTAAAATTTCTGTATAAAAAAAAATACAAAAATTAGAAGGAAATGAAAAGGGATCATGTGATAATAATTTGAGTTCTACTCCACTTTTGTCTACTATACACATAGGACCATAACAGTAACCCAGTGGGAGTGGCGTCTACTATTGCACATGAGATGGGTCACAACCTGGGCTTGTCCCATGATACTGAAAACTGTGTCTGTGAATCCGTCGAATCGAAGCAAGGGTGCATCATGGCTGAGAGTGTTGGGTAAGCTCAGGTTCACACCTGCACATAAACTCTCTCAAATCTACTATTCTTAAACCCAAAATAAAGCTAATATTTACTTTCTTTTTTCTTGTTCCTGCTACCTCTTCTTCTAGCCTTGTGTATCCGCAGCTGTTCAGCAGCTGCAGTCAGCAGCAGCTCAGCAGGCTATTGGAGAAGGTGAACCCTCCCTGTCTGCTGGATACTCCCTCCACTGATCGCATCTATGGAGGGCCAGTGTGTGGGAATGCCTTCCTGGAGCCTGGAGAGGACTGTGACTGTGGCACTGTAGAGGTTTGTGCATGCTACACTCACACAGGGTGCCTAGATACAGTCACGCAAACAAAGCACACAAAGGAGACTGAATCGTAATATTCTGCACCCTTCTGTCCGCCTCATAGGAATGCAAGAATCCCTGCTGCAATGCCACTACCTGCAAGCTTAATGCAGGAGCCCAGTGTGCAGAGGGAGAGTGCTGCCACAACTGCCAAGTAAGTCATACTCATAATGTCCTCTCTAGATGAGTGAAGTCACACTGATACTAAATGTGTTACCATATAGCTAGACACTGTGTGACTATGCCGTCTGGCTGGTTATGTAAAAGTTTACATATTTCAGTAGTCACTGCATCACCATCACCGTGTTTCTCTCCACTCTGCAGATAAAACCGACAGGCAGCATCTGCCGCCTAAAGACAGGAGATTGTGACCTGGCAGAATACTGCACTGGCCTCTCTGGCTCATGTCCGAATGACACCTACACCCAAAATGGCCAGCCTTGCAACCGTGGAAAAGGCTACTGCTACAATGGACAGTGTCCTTCACAGCAAGAACACTGCAAGAGACTCTGGGGACCAGGTAAAACACAAGTGAATTACAGTTTGGTTTAGATCTGCTTTGATTTGGATACATGAAGACTCTTACATCTGCAACCATCTTTTTCATTATAATTCTTTTCAGATGCTAAAGTAGGTGCAGATGCTTGCTTCTGCAGAAAAACACTGTTTAGCCAGAGATGTTCAAGGTATGTAGTCACAAGCCAAAAATGAACTGTAATAGTGCATATTAGTGTGGTATTGTTGGTTTTTAGGATTATTGGTTTGTGGTTTTTGGTTACAGAGATCACTCTTGTGGGACACTTTTCTGTTCTGGAGGCTGGGAGTTTCCAGTTACATCCAGTAAATCCATTCACAATGTAGGAAATGGAGGAATATGCAATGAAGCAACTATAAAGCCTGAAGATAACTACCCTGCAGATCTGGGGAAGGTACCTACCGGCACCAAGTGTGGCAACAACATGGTAAAGAAAACTGACCGTGTTTCTGTTGACATCATGAACAAAAACCTCCATGGACAGCAGATCTGTGAATGGTGTCAGTGTCCTCACAGTGTCTTTTGTGTCTTTCAGGTATGCTACAATCAACGGTGTCAAAACATCGAAAACATAAAAGTGTACGGAACAAATACCTGCTCCGCCAAATGCAACAACCACGGGGTAAAAAATACGTTTACCTCACAACACTTTGGAGCACTGTAGAGCCATGACAGTATAACTGAGTGAGTGTGATTTCTGACAGGTTTGTGACCACGAGAATAAGTGTCACTGCGACCCTGGCTGGGCCCCACCTTTCTGTGACGTGCTGCAGTCAGAGCTGTCTAAAGGTATTGTTCATAGTATGCTTGTGTGTCCTCACATGAACATGCAAGCACTGATCATCAGCGTCCGTGTATCTGCCTCTTTATATTCTTGACCTTTTTAATGACCATGCTTTACGCATGACTGTTTGTGTCTGTTCCTCTAATGCTCTGTTTTTCACCAAGATTTAATATTTGGAATAGATTTCTCATAGACTCTCAAGCAATTGTGCTCTGTGCTGATGAACACAAACAGACAGCAATTTAATGAAATTCTCCTGTTAGTCTCTATAAATGCATTAATGCGTTTACATACGTTTTTTTGTTGCATGAGCATGTCATGAAAACTGTTACATTCTCATCCTTGAGCAAAAAAAGAATATTGTCACAATCAATGTGTGTGTGTGTGTGTGTGTGTGTGTTTGTGTGCAGAGTCAAGTCTGGTGGTGTTCATTGTGTCACTGGTAGTTGGCCTACTTCTGCTGTTCGTCCTGGTTATTGGGAGTTTGATGTGCTGCATCAGAAAAGGTCGACCTGCAAAGAGGTACAGAAAGAAGTTATTCCTTTTTTTTCACTCTCTGTTAGATCACTACTGTATGTACATGAAAATATAAAGACAAAACTTTATATCTTTTCCATATTTAATTTTAGCTTCTGTGTGTATTTCTTTACAGATACCTTCAGTCTACCTCAGGACAATCCAACCCATTGTTTCATCCGAGCAGTACACGAGGCAACCCTCGTCTTGGGACCACACACATCAGCCAGCCTACATTTGTGGAGTCTTCGGCCACTCAAGCTTGTGAACCTCTGTCTTCTGCTATTGCCAGACCACATACTGGAGCACCAAAACCCAGCAGAGCAGCCCCAGAGGTGAGCTTCCATTTTGATCCAACAGCTTCCACACCAGAGAGTAGTTATACACTGGCACTAACACTGTATGTGTTAGCTTTTTATCTTTTAGTCTATGTTAGATGTGATATTTCCATTTGTGACAACCACAGTTGGTATGTGAATCCATGTCACTGTGATGATTAGTTTTGAGTAGCCACAGAAAATGTCCCTGAGCCACAAATTGATGACCAATGAGCTACAGGGGTCTGATTCTTAATTAAAAACAGATCATTATTGTATTGAAACTGCAAAAACCAGTAAGGGTTATGGCTAAAAACTAATCAAGCTTTTGCTATGACTCATCTCTCTTTACAGCCGCCCAAGAAAGTGCCAGCTGTACCTCAGCCATCAAAGACTCAACAGGTAATCTGATCTACTGTTTTGTCTGTATTTAAATGCAGAATAATTTATATGTAGAATTGTCCTTATTGTTCAGGTGTCTACTGTGTTTCAACCAGTAAATAAATCTATATCTTAACGTTGTAAGGCCATTCGTGCAGCCACCAACTGTTTCAAGGAAGCCAATCTATACTGAGGCAAAACTGCATAAAGAATTTGGCAATATTTCATATTTTCATTTTCAGAACACTATCTGTTTGCTCTTGTTAAATGATGTATTAATTGTTATTATAATTTTTTCATCAGGCTAAGCCACTACCTCCATCCAGACCTCTGCCACCACTCGCAGCAAAATCGGTAAAAGTTACAGGCCATTACAAGTGACTTTACCCACAACTTTCATATATTTGCATTCATACATTTAACTGGTCTTGCCATTGCCTCTTATTTGAAATGTGAACATCTGCTCTCTAAGATCTTGAAGCCAAAGCCTCCAATGCCTCCAGTGAAGCCAAAGCCCTCTGCAGTCCCGCTGCCACACACTCAGCTGGTATGTATTCAGACAGCAGCAAGAGTCAGCCGGACTTTCCTAAATCCTTGGCATTCAAACATGCTTAATGTTATTCAGGGCATTCACATTTATAAAGACGTCTGTGGTTTTAGGCATTGTCCTAACATAGCAGTGCAATGAACAAGCAGTGGCTCACTGTTACTGAGTTCATAAGCACATAAACTCTCTTGGCCACCACTGAATAGCTAAGAGTCAGACACAGTGGAATAATAATCTACACTTAAGATGGAGTTCGGAGAAAGAAAATTGCAGTTTTGCTAAGAGAAGCTCATCAAAAGTATGTGCGCTAACAGTATTTGTTTTTCTAGCTTGCAGAGAGAGCTGCCCTGATTCCCCCCAGCAGGCCCAGATAACAGAGGGAATAATTCAGAATGGTGTCAACAATGAGATCCTCTGACAGAGGACAATGTGTTTGTCCCACCTAGTAGGACCTAGAAGATCCTCACAGGAGACGCTTGTCTGGTTTAAAGTGGAAACACGATCCACTGAAGGATCAGCAACCTTAAATGTGAGAGCTTTCCTGTCACTTATGGTCCTCCTGAGGATTCCCGCCATCTGTCACTTGCTTATGTAGGCCTTCAGTACGCTGATGAAAACCTGAAGCTGTGATTAGCAAGCTCAACGTCAAGTCTGTGCTTTACAAACGACAAATGGCTATGCTGCCATGATGAACTTTTTTTTTTTCTAATTTTTTTAGGGAAATGTCACTGCCTTGATCCTAGGATATGTGAACTCTTTTTGAGGCAATTGTTTTAATTTAACTGTTTTACTGTTACTTGTCCCTCACATGGTTTTGGTACTGATTTTCTAGTAAATAATGTTGTTAAGGGTTTTTAAAATGTGGCACCAACATTGGCACTTTACAGTTTTTTAAATTAAGGATGAACCACAAAAATCCTATCTTTCTCTTGAACTTTTTTTGTACTAAGCCAGGTATGCTTGACTTTATGGGACTGAATTGTTACATGCAGCTGTTTTGTTTGGTGTGTTGACTTGATATATATTAATTGTTATCGTTGAAGGGATTTTTTATTGCATATTCTATGCAGCAGACATGATCAAACCGCTTCACTCATAATGCCAATGACTGAGGCCTTTCTATACACTGAGGATACTGCATTGATTCTTTTTCTTCAAACTTTGAACTGAACTTATTTGAACGTTTCTATTTATTGAGATCTACTTTTTGTCTGTTAAAATAAAGCTTACAATAAAAGTGAACCACCGCAGTCAGTCAGCGTTTCTGTCATTTTTCTTTTTCTTTCTGTCGCCATAATCTGTGTTGCCTAGGTAAATCAGCGGTCACCTAGCAACGCCTTAAACAAACTGTCTCCAGAGAAGCTAGCAAGCTAGCTCGGTAAAACAGTTTTGATCTTTACAAACTCTCCCGAAACAGATGTCGCTTTAAGAATAATGGATCGAGAACTGAACGAAGAGGAACTGCAGGATTTGTACGCATGGATAGACAAAATACCTCTGTCCCGGCCAAAAAGACACATCACACGAGACTTCAGCGACGGAGGTAGTTGAATTAGCCTATGGCTTTGCTAGCAGTTCACAGGGAGGTGGTAGCTAGAACGTCAGCATTTTTGTCCTGTACTATCTCCAGCTACAATCATCTAGTTTAGGTGGTTAATCAGCTCAAATGTCTGTTTGTTCGCGCATTTACTTGTGGACTGACTGCCCCTCTGCTGAACCCTCTGCAGTGATGGCTGCTGAGGTTGTAAAATATTTCCTCCCAAAGCTTGTTGACCTGCACAACTATATTCCTGCAAACTCCACACCGCAGAAGCTCAGTAACTGGAACCTCCTCAACAGGCAAGAAAACCTGTTGTTTTTATTTATTTGTTTACTCAAACTGCATGTATGGATCTGGTGAGGGTGGATGTGGACCTCCTATGTATCATTTGTTATCAGTATATAAAGATGTAAAAAAAAAAAAAAAAAAAAGCTTCATAACAGACAATGATGTAGTTGTGAGCAGATCTAAGTGTTCATTAATGTATTTGTTAAAGACTACAACTCCTCCTGTAGCGACCTATAAGTGGAGGCTGATGTAAGGACAGATAATGGATGACAATTTAATAGACCACAGCTGTAATAATATAAAATATGTCATTGTTGGAGAATTTACAAATGCTGACAATTACTGTACATTTATAAACCCTTACAAATGTGCCTACAGCTCCATTATAGTGTGTAAACTATTAACTGTTTGTATATAAAAGCTAAATAGTGGGACTTAAAGAAAAGTGTTGCCAGGATAGGAGGTGTTGTGTGTAGGTCACACAAGCACTACCCCTCAGCTCGAAAAATTAGAAATGTTCACTATCTGACTTTGTTAATATGTCCACATTTTTCCCAGAACATTTTAATACAGACACACGCTCAAAGAGAGTTTATAATCCCAAATGATATTTCGTAATAGAAATGACAGACACTGCGTAAGGTTTTGCTTTTCGATAAAATGCTGCCGTAAACACTTTTTGTTGAGTGCTACCATTGGCATCTGCATCTGGCAGTCAGAACCCGTCCAACACACACCCACTCTTCATCTTGCTGGCCACATAGCCAGCAATAGATTTATGGGACTTCACTGTAAAAATATTGGCCCCTATGGTGTTAATCATCAAGGTGCATCATCAGTTAAATCCCATTCAACCAGGACTTCCTAATGTAACTAGTTTTGTAAATGAGAAACATCTGTGTTTTTTGTTTTTGTTTGTTTGTTTGTTTGTTTGTTTTTTCCTGTGGACAGAAAGGTGCTTTCCAAGCTGAACTTTCATGTACCCGAGGAGACAGTGAAGAGGATTGTACTGAGCGCTTCGGGAGTGATAGAGCCCGTACTGAGCGCCCTAAGGGAGAAGATAAACAAGAAACTGGAACACGCCACAGACAATACACTGGTGTGTGCTGTATATTATGCATGCGTATGCTTAGAGACTTACATCGCAAAATATTAATTACTGTGGTCCGCTTTCATCCATGTGAATCATAAAGCTGCCCTCAGCAGATTTGAGCAAAGAAAAATCACCACATTTAGAACAATTTTTTTTTTTTTTTTTTTTTTTTTAAACTCAGGATTTGGAATACTTTGAGACCAGGAACCATGAGAAACCTCTTGCAGGTAGAGTGGCATTTACACAAACCCTAAAATTTTTTTTTTTTTCTTTTAACCGAAAACAAAATCCAAAAATTTGTAATCTTAAAAATATTATCCTCTGTCTGGTGGCATATTTGACCTTAATTCACATTAGACAACTGTTATGAAAGTTATTAGAAGTTACAAAACTGCAATGATATCAGTAAAATCAAGTGGATTACATAAACCGAAACTGCTGAATTAACAAGATTATGATGACGTTGGACGTTTTGGCCTTATGTCTTGTGAATGATATATCCATTTATGGAGTGTATTACTGTAGCTGATACAGTCAGTCTATAACCCTGACTGAAGCTGTACAGTCCAAAATTAGAAGGTATAATTTTACACAGTTTTTAACGGTGCTGGATCTGCTGGTGAGCTGACAAACACAAAATCAGCATATTCAACACCCACTGAGGTGTTTTTTGTGTCTGAGAGGCATTATGGTGACTGCTGTGAAGGCTGATTCTACTTGTGAAATGATCATCTGTGCTTCCTGCCTTCTCTAACCTCTCCTGATATGGTCGGCGCTTGTGCCCTGCTAACAACTCTCAGTTAATGCTAATCTGTCCCAGAGATATCAGTGACCACACACACACACACAATCATGCCTACATTTAACAAAATCAGAGAGGACTGATTAGAGAATGCCATGGCCTTTAGGGAGTGAATCATGGATGTGCTCCTCCTCCGTTTCCCACACCTGAAACTACCATGGAAAGCTGACCTCAGACTACCACCTCCTCCCTCTGCTCTTTCTTGTTCCATCTACACCTCATCCACTATCAGACACATAGCTCAGGTCCTCATATCAGCTCCCAACATCACCAGATGGCCTGCTGGACTCTCTTCCCCCATCTTATAATCTTACGTCCCTGTGCCTCTCCTTCGCTTGTGGTCATCAAATATCTGCCTCTTATCCTCCTCCCTTTACCCTAGTTGTGTCAGATAAGGTTAATTAGATGAATTCCTGCAGGTTTCCAATGACAGCAGAGTTTTCAGTCACACTATAGGTGGAGAAATGGTACACTTTTGTTTTGTTGTTTTCAGATATTCATCAGACCGAAGCAAAACTTCTGGCTCAGCTGGAAGGGGAAAAGATGAAAAAAGATGAAAAGAGCAGACTAAGAAATGGGTATGACCAACATGTTGCTTTTAATTTGATTTAAAGAATCAATAGTGGTATTTATTACAGTAATAACATCTTTTGTTGGTTTGTGTGTTTTTTGAGGAGTAAACCACAGCACACGGTGCAGTTTTACACAGACATGGACCCATCTCTCCGAATGATCCTGCAGGAAAAAGAGCAAGCTGTCATGGCTTTGAAGGAGACTGTGGAGGTATACTCACATACACACACACACACATTCACTCACTTGAATGCAGGAAACGCTCTGCTGACTGGTACAACATCTGCAAACAAAATTGTCTTCTGTTTTAATATTATGTATGGGAAGAGCTTTGTCATACAGTCATAGCACCTTTAATGTTGTTGCAGATGTGTGTGTGAGAGAGAGAGAGGAAGTGAGAGAATTTTAGGTGTGTGTGTGTGTGTGTGTGTGTGCGTCATAAGCTGTGTCAGCAGTGGTCAATGAGTCAGTATCTGCTCAGCGGATGTAACTTTTTTTTTGCTTCTCCATCTTTGGACACATCTGCGTGTTAAGACAGATGCAAATAATGACACAAATTTGCAACACCTCAAGGTTTAGGAAGTTTTCATCAATGAGATAAGTCACACAGTGGTGGAAGAAGTATTCAGATCCATAATAAGTCCTTAGTAAAAGTAACAATAAAGCTATGTAAAAGTACTCCATTACAAGTAAAAGTCCTGCATGAAAATCCTACTTAAGTCAAAGCACAAAAGTATTAGCAACGAAGTGTAGTCAAAGTTTTAAAGTTTAAAGTACTTTCATACAGTCAGAGGTTTGGTCCCTCTGACTGATATATTATTAGATGATTAATACTGAAGCATCAGTGTGTAGCAACATGTTACTGTTGTAGCTGCTGTAGGTGCAGCTGGTTTGAACTACTTTATATACAGTTTTATATACAGGGACAGTAGATAAATGTGACGGGTCGGGAGATGATTCATGGAAGAGGAAAGAAGAAAAAAGTCCTGATAAATCTGTTTTCAGTTGTTGGTCCTTTTCTCTAATCTTTGTTTTTTGGTGAGACATTGGATCCATGAACATTTATGGAAAGGAAACCATTTGAGAAGTTTAGGGGGAAAAATCTCTATTTGGTGGAGCTGTTAACAACTCACAGACAT
This sequence comes from Xiphias gladius, assembly GCF_016859285.1. Taxonomy (NCBI): domain Eukaryota; kingdom Metazoa; phylum Chordata; class Actinopteri; order Istiophoriformes; family Xiphiidae; genus Xiphias; species Xiphias gladius. Next base: position 15,383,162 of record NC_053410.1, read on the forward strand.
CTGAAATGTGACCCCGACTACACACTGATTTTTGTAAGACGTCAGAAGCCAAATGGTTGGAAGCCACTAGTTTTGTCTTCAACAATGTGTCTATCTTAAAAGCTTGTTACATTATCCATTGTGTAAAATCTTCATTTGAAAAGTAACTAGTAACTAAACCTTTAAGATAAATGTAGTGGGGTAGAGAGTACAATATTTCCCTCAGAAAATGTAGTGGAGTGGAAGTATAAAGGAGCATAAAGTGCAAGTACACAAGTAAAGTACCAACTACCTCAAAATTGTACTTGAGTACAGTACTTGAATAAATATACTTAGTTACTTTCCACCTCTGGCTTCAACACTTCCTTTTGCATCCTCTTGTGTGTGCATGCGTGTGTGTTTGTGTGTGTGTGTGTGTGTGTGTGTAGATCCTGCAGATGAAAGTGAACAGGTTAGAGCATCTGGTTCACTTGAAGGACATGCGTATTGAGGACCTGACGCGGCATCTGGAGACATACAAAGCCAAAGGCTGATACAAACACGAACAACAACAATATGTAGCACACATTCAGACAGAGAATTTGTTATAGTAGTTCGGAGATATAACCCTGTAACATCAACTCCAGTAAACTCTTACTTTGTTAAAAATTTTAGTCAGTTCCTATAAACTTCTGAGATCATTGTCCTACCTGCTAAAATGCATCACACCTGTTGAGATGCGTCATTTGACTCTCTTTTTCTAAGTAAGGTTTGTTTTTGTGATGAAACAGCAGGGGTTTGGTAATTTCCTTCCATTTAACATCCGTTGCTCTATTCACCATTGAGAAATACAAGTAATACAAGTAATAATACAGCATGATTTAACAAGGGCAGTGGAACAACTGTTTTCTCTATAATAGAAATATTTTTGAATTGAACCAGCAGTTATTGCACAGTCCTTGTTTTCACTAATTGGATGTTCAGGTCAATGAGATTCTACTATAAGTGATATTTGTAGCCTGTTTATGGAACATCTTATAAATAGTTGCTTCTGTGAGAAGAGTGTGTAGAATGTGTTTTCCATAGAGTTTCATAACGTGTCTAGTGTCTTCTTTGCTTTCTGTGCCTTCACACAGCCAATGACTTCTGACTGCCAAGTGCTCAATTACTCAACTGACCACTCTAACGTTCCAAAATGTCTTTTTAAATATGAGCAGAGTGTGGCCTATAATTAGAGCAGAGATCTGAAACTTTGGAATTAATCAGCTTGCTGCAAACCAAATTGCAGCGCAATTTGCAGTGTGAGGTTCTTGCACTATGACTCTCACTTCCTTCCAAGTAATTTTCTATGAAACGCTTGTTCCTCTGTCAAAGATTGGGATCACAGCCTGGGTTGTGTCTGTTAATATGTAAAGTTTGCGTCACTCTCTGAAGTATCAGCTCATGCCGGTCAGATGGGGTTAGGCGGGTTGCTCTGTATTGTCACTTTACCATTAAGACCCGGGGGTGCGTGTCAGTCGGTGTAAGTCTGCCCCTGTGTTGTCTTTGATCCTGCCCCCCCTGTTGGTTGTAGAGCCACAGGAGACCGGCGTCCTGCTGAGCTTTTTCTGGAGCAGCTGATCTTCACCAGCTGCCTGCTGCTGTGACTGAGCTCTGTTGTATTGATCACCTCCATATCACCTCATCAATCACTATTATCAAGCTTGAAGCAATAGAACAGATACAAATCTAACATTTTTTAGTATCGATAGCTAAGAATCTTTTGTCACTCCACGTAGACCGCGTTTACGCTCTTGTCACACTCTTATAGATTATCACAAATTAGTTTTACTGTACATTCTGGAATAAAGGACACTGTGATGCATGTATTATATGCAGTATGCAGTGTAAATATGGGTTAGACTGATATAGCACTTTTCAAGTGCTATAGTCTGCACAAGTCTGTAACGCCTGCAATAAAATGTCATTTTGTTTCCACGTGTTGTAATTTCATTCTATATTTTTGGGGTATTTTTTTCATATAAAGCAACATATCCCATCTCCCTGAACATGTGTAGTGAATCACTGAGCGTCCAGCTGCTGCTAACCCACTTAACATAATAAATGGTTCCATTTCAAATATATGCCACGATATTCTTACTGAATGAGCATGAAACATAATTATATATAACCCACCCTTTAAACATCCCCATCCTGTTCTGCTGAACATCCACAGTCCAAAACCAAACCCAAATATTCATTTTGGCAATCCACTCTTAAAGAGGTCAAACTGTGGAATTAAGCATATTTATTTTAAGTCTAAAACTAACAAACATATGCTTTAGTGCAGCAAAACTTAGCTAACAACATCACATGGGATAAGCAGGACATTATGTTGGCAGCATAATGCAACTCAGTTAAACCTTCTCTGCCTGTTAAATGCCCTCATCTTTAAAACTCCATGCCACCAGCTTTTAATGTAGGTTTTTGTAGAACATGGCCTGGTGTATGCAGGTCTCTGCCCTGTCCAGGCTGAGCAGCACTCCCCATGATGGGTGAACTGACCTTTATGTGTAAAGTTGATGGAGTGCCCCTTGAACGCAGTTTACCTTTATGACATGAGAATAAACGAAGCACAAATAGGTTGAGCAAAGCACGCATAAACGACACATATGCAGCACAGAATAAGATTTAGAGCCAGAAATGTGCAGCTGACTCGAGCGATGAATACAAAATCCATCCCGAGGATCACCGGAGAAATGTAGAGGGGGTCAGACAGAAAGTTAATACTCTTTGCACGAGCCTGTGTATCTCATCAACAAACACACACACACACACGGGATAGGAATGCAAGAGAAAACTACAAAACAGAGCAGCCATTGATGCAGGCGCTGTCTGCCGCTGATGAATCATATTCAGAATCACATTCAGAATCACATTCAGAATCACGCGACTGTTTGGGGACTAGATTTACTATCATATACTCGGAGATGAGGGGCCACACCCTTGTATGTGTAGGGTGGGACAGACCCAGGGACAAGTCAGGCTCTGATGATTTGAAGTCAGGGACAAAAGGAAGGAAAGAGATGTGCTGGCTCATCCAGGAAGTAGCAAACGTGACCTTGACCTCACTTCCTGGGGGGGTTGTTAAAATCACTGAATTTGTTCCTCAGATACCAAATCAGACCACCCATTTAAATGAGCACAAAGCACACACCACTAGACATCCACAAAAAAAAAAACCCTCATCAGTTTGAAAACAAGATACACTCACAAACATGCTTTATGATCAAATTTCTCACAAATACTGACATAAGGAAAAACCAGATCTGGGGTCAGACCACAACTAAACACCCTTCCACAGAAAGCAAAGACTCAAAGTTTTACTGTGAAAGGATGCCAGAGACCTCCCCATGATGACCGAGAGTTCATAAGAGGAAGCTATCATTCAGGCAGTTGTCACACGCCCTCACACTCTCTTTGAATGCTTCCTGGAAAGCCTTTGTGTACAGCTGACTTGCCTCTCTGAGGGCAGGACTTGAGGTTTACAGTCAGTCTCTTGGGATGACCATTTTACAAACTCATCTCTGTTGAGTTTGTAAAATCGTTTGTAAAACACGTTTTTGTTTTTTTTTCATGTTCACAACACATGTGGGTTGCAACAACAGGGATTGTGTGATGGTCTGTGTATATATATTCAGTAAGCATTCACTGAGTCATCCTTGTGTTGCCCCACCCACCCAGCCATTGAAATAAATAACTAGCCAACACGTGCACATCGTATGACTTCTCACTTTTGTGACAAATGTATTTGGTGTGATCAAAACAATAGTGACGATTTTGAGCTTGGGAAGGGACATTAAGAAATAATTTTAAATATATTACTGCTTGTGAACCTGTGAAAACCTTCTACTTATAAGAAATACAAGTTTGTGAATGTGTAGAAAATGTCACAAATGATATCAAGAAATTTTGGAATTGGATTTTTTTACAGTCAACATCAGGGGCCAAGATCCCAGCTTTAAACCTCAGTATGTGAACTTCAAGTGTCACACACAGTATGGGAATTCTGAGATCCAAGTTTCACAAAGTTAAGTCTTGAAAATGCACCCAGATAACATGCTTCGTTTTTGATCTCTTTGTTTAACCTCACACAAACTTTTATTTTGACATTCTCAAACTTTTTGTACAAGTCACAATCATGAGCAAATGTCTTTCTCATGCAGTTTTTTTTACAGCTTTACATTTCTCTAAACATCGTTTTGCATGCTCAATATCTTATTGTCCCTTAATTGAACCCATAATTTGATCTTTACTCTTCCATTTTTCTTTGCTTTGCTCAGTCTTGTTTGTCTTTCAATCCCCACTTGGCAAAAATCTGTACTTGAGCAGCTGAATCAGGGTATTCAGTATTTAACTATGTGTTAGCTCTCCTCCTGTTGGCAACCAAGTGTACTACACAATATCCACACACGAGCAAGGGGAGAAGACAGGTATCAAAATAGGTTTTATTTTAGAACATTGTCAAAACTTGAAAACATGGTTTTGCATATAAACCTTTTAAAACAATTAGACAATTTCACAAATTGTACAAAATGTTGACAAAATAATTAATTTCATGAGTGATTCATACCCTTCTTTTGCATCTTTATTTGAACCCACCACCAAAAGCAAATGCAGCATGCAGCCTTTAGCTGCAATCCGAAGGTCAAGTAAACATCTCCACATCCTCCAAACCCTTACTGTGTCCACTGCTAGTTGGGTCTTTCTCCGCTAGAGTCTATGATGAGGCTGTACAGTATGTACATCAAAGTTCTTAAGAGGTCTCTGGTGCAAGTTCAAATGGAGCCTTTTAGTTTATAAGAATTACTTAATCTTCCAGTCTGGGGTAACCCATTACTATTTAAGGCTTGATTTCTGAATTTTGGAAGTATTTCCCTGTTTCTGAAACGCAGAGCTGAACACAATCCAAAAGCTTACACGCACGCACGCACGCACGCACGCACGCACGCACGCACACACACACACACACACACACACACACACACACACAAAAATCTAGCACCAACTTGTATCTGGTTTAAGCCCAAGCATCATCGACATTCATCTTTCAATAGAACAAAGCTTGTTTTTGTTTAGTACTGGATTTCATGTCGTCACACAAAAAAATGATCTCAAATTCAAATCAGAAACTACTATTATAATTAAGAGCTGTGTGTTGCTTGTGTTGCCATTAAAATCTTTGAAATGATCTTGTTCAGCAAAGATTGAAAAACTTGGAAAAAAAAAGTCCAACAACTCTTTAATTATAGAAAAATGTAAACACTGACAGTTGTTTGTATTATTTCTACTTTGACAGACCAACATGCTCACAATATTCAATGTCACAGATGCCTACTGTAAATAGATGCAATAAAATGTCGACGGTGCAATAAAAATGTCACCTTAAATATTTGCAGGAGACAAATTTTGATTTTAGCACATTTCTTTTATAAGACGACAGACTTTAATTTGACATCAAATCACAACTTTGGTTATCCTCTTATTTCACAATTTCACAGCATATAAGCCGATTTTCTGTAATTTTCTTGCAGTTATCATATTTGACTTTTGAACAGTGTAAGCTCTGTCCAACACTGAGCAGATGTTTCATTAAAGTCAATTTCCTGAGAATTTACATTTAGCCATGTCTCAATAGGCTGTATAAGAACAGAGCTAGCGGACAAACGCAGGCACTACTAATCATTTGAATAAGGCCAGTACAAATTTCCACATGCATTGCCTTGATAATCAAAACCAGATGGAGGAAAAAAGGAAACCAGTGTAACAACCCACTGGTATTCAGCTGCTTTATTGTTGTGCTCCCATATTAACTAACTTTTAACTACTAATCATCTTGAATTACTTTTTAATCAGAGAAAATCAGATTTTTATTTTAGCAGCACTAGAACATTTTTTTCTCAGTTGGCTTCACAGTAAATGCCAAAGCAGATCTTAGTGCAGCTTCTCAAGTTTTTCTGTGGTGGCTGCGCTCTCAACCGCAAAAGCAAACTATCACCAAACTAACAGAAAATAAACTACGTTATAACCAATCTGACACCACTGTATATGTAAGAACACATGATGGCAGCCCTATCTGTAGAATACTATCTAATTTATGCAGGCTCAGGTGAAAATATCACAAAGTCAGGCCACTTGTTCGTAGAATGCTATCAATTATTTAAAAAAAAAAAAAAAAAAAAAAAAACCTTTCACAGGTCAATTTTCTTATCTGTGCGATTCCAGTCAACTGGAAATTTAGGTGGGCTCCATGAAGTGAGCGACTCTGCTGCATAATCCACATGTATAATAATCGAACTTCTGTAGTAACTTGTCAAACCTATTTAAAAGTCATAGCAACATTGGATATGGGGTGCGATTAAACAGCCCTCACACTGACTCACGTTGAGAGAGAAGAGCCAACTAGTGAATTGGTGTAAGAGATGACCTACCCACATGACTAACTTACACAAACCATCCTGCTTTTAATTAGTGTCACCTGTCAAATTCCAGTTCAGCTAAACCAGAAATTATTCTCTAAACTCATATTCATCACAAATCACCCCTCTTGCATACAACAAACAAAATTAATGCAGATCCAAAAGCAAAGTTCAACACTGCACTTTTTGCAAGCACGTGTAAATTAGGGCGACTTGCTGCCGCCTTCCCAGGCATAGGCATTTATTATGCTTTTGATTTTTGACTATGGCATCATTCTCATTCCTAAAACTTGTCTTTTCCCGATGAGTGGAAGTTGAAGAAAATACTTTCCCTTTTATCTTGCCATTCTTACCTCTCGTTTTCGCTTGTCTTTCACCTAACATTTTCCCCACCCTTTCTTCGCCATTTAGATTTAAGACTGAAGTGCGTTGTTCACAAAACTAGCTGCAAAGCTATCCCACCCCTCACCTTCAGTTCAGTGCTCTCCACCCTACAGGCAAGACAAGTCCTCATCAGGTTCTCCTGTCCTGTGCAGAGGCAGGGCTTTGGACTCACTGCCCATCTAGCTTTTCTTTAAGCAAGTCTGGTTCAGTGTGCAAAGACTTAGGCGGACTGTTGGTTCCCTCTACAAACATGTTAGGGATGTCCTGGCCAAAGTAGATCTTACTATTAGCTGCTATGGCCTGATACTTCATCAGCTCCAGGTACTCTGGGGTTAACTTCAACTGTAAAGATTGAGGAGAAAGACAAGAGTATGTGAGGCTTAAATGTTCTGTGGTTGTGTGTTTATGTCTGAAATTGTGTCAACACCATTTTTTTACCGTGTTTGCTTCAGCAAACTTGGCAGCAGTGTAATACTCGGCATCAGCCTTAGCCTTCTCCCTGGCCAGGAAGGCGGCATCTGAAACAGAGAGACAGACGCATGACAAACCAGCTCACCAGAAGCCACCGCATACAGTAACACACACAACCATTTGACGAGAAAACTGATATCAGTTGGGCCAACCCTCTATTTCAGAGATCCTCTTCTCTGTCTCTTTCTCCATCACCTTCTGCTGGAACTGGATCTCTGCTACCTGAGCCACTTTCTGAGCCTCTGTAGGACAGAGAAGCATGTGATCTTTTACAACTGTACAGAAGGTGAAGTTTGGTAGTGGGGTTACACATGACTGTCATAGAAAGCTAAATTAAAGTAAAACATATTTACCAATAATGGCCTTTTTCCTTTCAGTCTCTGCTTCCTTTTCTACCACCTTCTGTGTCTGAGCCGTTATTAACAGACGAGTCTTTTCTGCTTCCCTGCATAAACACACACACAAAAGGGATTCTTGTAAATACTTTCCTTTCTTTGTGGTCTTACATGAACTAAGTGAGTGGAATTTGAAACGTGCATTAAGACTGTGCTAGTGAGTACAGATTTACAAACTCACATGAGTTCAAAGTTCCTCCTGATAGCCTCGGGGATCTTTGGCTTGGTAACACGGACTGCCTTCATTACGATGTTGAAACAATGCAGAGGAAAGATAGAAACACAAAACGGGCCTTTGCTTACAATCAATCTGCCAAAAAATTCCACAGAGAGTGGATGACTGGTTATCAGGCTAGTGAGGGGTTTCTAGTTAGAACTGGTCTAAAGGGATCCATTCAAAATTTGGAAGGTTGATCAGATGGGATGTTTTTGATCATGTTAGCCTCATTCATGTCTGTCACCTACAACTGGTCAACTAATGTCATGTGATGATGTTAAGGTTGTGTCTTTCACGTGTGCCCTCTGGGCCACATGTTTCCATTATAGACAGATGTGTCGTAAATGAACAAGTTGAACTGTGCTTCAGCTATATTCCCCACAGTAAGGTTCAGTTACATTCTTTCATTTACTTTGTGATGTAAGAGCAACGGTGGGATACACGAGTATGTGTATAACTGAAGTTATATTCAAGTAAATTATATATTGCTACCTCACTAGGAGACTAATACAAATATCAAATGTGTAATTCCTGTTCGTATGTTCTTTCATTTACTGTGACGCAGAGCGGTGATCACAGTGAGTTGAAGGTTTGCAGTGTAAATGGCTTTTGCTAGATTTGTGTTACCACCAGGAAACTTGAAGGAGAAAACACGAGTAGCCCAGTCACAGTTCTTGTAGTTTCCACAAGGTATCCTCGTAGCCGACGTGGCCCCAAAGTGTAGTTACATTTTTGAGGAGGTGCCCCTCGGCTACAGCGCGGTCATGGATACTCCATAACCCCTTCACGCACAACTACAAATCCAGCTGAAGACTTCAACAGCCTTTGTAAACACTCCAAATTTTATTTTGCAACCAATGTATTGTAGCCATGAGCAAGCCAGATTTTTCTAGCTCTCACTGCGACATGAATCCCAGTCCTTCTACTCACTATGCCCCCTCTACTGCTCAAGTTATGTGTGTATGTGGTTAAATACCTGTATTGTAAGTCCAGGTGCCATAACATTAAGATCTTTCTGCAACGCAGTCTTCAGGTTCTCATCTATAATGTCTGCAAGACAAAAAACAGCAGCTGTTTGAATACACAACATCCTTTGTATCACTGAGTGTTTTGCTTTCAATGTAATGAATAAAAATGAAACAGTACTATCTGTTTTACCACAAAAGTGCACTCACCAAACAGCTCAATGTAGACCTCCTGTAGTGTGTGTACACTGCAAAACTGGTTGAGTTCGTGGTGAATCTTGTTGAAAATCAGAGTTTTATCATAATCAGCAGTGTAGTTCCGCACTATGTCCACCACTGGACATAAATGAACACAAGTAACACTTATTGTAATGCCAAACAGCTGCCAAGGTTCATGAGTCAACCAAATGAGGAACTTTCGCAATGAACGAAACAAAAACATTTTGTACCTGCTGAAGGGACCAGCATGTTAACCACTTCTATTCTGTCAAAATAGATCATCACACCACCGCTGTGAAGAAAAAAAGTATCTGTTCAATGCATAATTTTCATGAATGGACTGAGTTTTTTAAAGCTACATCATTAAGCTCAGTCTTACCTTGTTCCACAAGGCACATTCTTGATCTCATCAGTTTGGAGAGTAGTCTAAAAGAAAAATTCAAAAGATTATTCTCCTACTATGAGGATCCACTCATGAACATGTATCTGGAATTCACATGTGACGTATGAGACACACACACAAACTTCACATTTAATGTTGATTGTTAAAGTTCAGTCTTGACTTTGGAAGTAGTTTGATAAAAAAAAAAATATTTAGTTAACTTCAATGTTAAAGGTTACGTGATGAACACTGAACCTTCTCCATGACAACTGAGCCCCGACAATGACATGCAACTGAAAGCTCAGGAAAATGCTAGTCAGAGGACCTTGAATTAAGATTATTTTATTAGATTTTACCGTTTATGTTCAATCTCATATACGGGTTGTGGCTACTTCAAAATTTGTCCTTCATATTTATGAAATTTTGCCTTTTGTGGAAACAAAAGATGATTTCAGAAAATTGGTGTAAAATACACTGTGTTGCAACCAAGGTCTTTAATCAGCTTTAGTTTACCAAAAAAGGTAGGGTTTCTATAATTTTGAAAAATAATTAAAGATCAATACCTGCAATGGTGAAATTTCTGCAGTTGTTTTTATTTACAGAACAGTTGCATTTGTGTTTGTCTCAGCTAAAGGGACCTCCACATTAAAAGAATAAACAAACAAAGACTACAACCTGAATATGAGATACAAGCTCATATAATATGAAAGAATGATCTATTATCATAGTCACTGGCACAAGCCCTGATAAAACAAAGGGTGTATTTAGTTTTACACACTCTACTTATTATTATTATTATTACTACTACCTGAATGTTATGTCTTTATTAAGACAAACTGAATTTTAGTAATTATTTATTGTAACAGAGAACACAGTATATTTTTAAGACACATTCAAGATTCTTTACCAAGCTTATTTAGTAGCACAACAAATGGTGCACAGGCTTGGTGTAAAATAAAGCCACTGCAGCCATGGTTGAATGACAACAACACAACACATGCCTCTGCTAGAGAGGCCAAGTTTCAGGGCTGAAAGGTAAGTTTACCTGCACTGATCTGTAAGTGGTAATGAAAGGAAGCATAGTGTGATATCCAGGACCATTGGGAGAAATCAGCAACGCCCCACCCCTGAAATAAATATAAACAAATTATTTGGTCTGATTTCTTAACATTAGATTATCTACTATTTGTATTTAAAGAGGATGGAAAAAAGAAAAGGACACAAAGCTGTTTATTCAGGTGTATAGTATTGGGTGTTACTGTTATTGAGTCCATCTAATGAACATTATCAACAATTAATGTTTAATATTGACCTATTAATATATTTTGGATTCTAGCTGTGAACTTATATTCAATCTAATTTCCCCAAGATCTAAGTTTCCTTACAGGGGCCAGTAAAGTTCAATCTTCATCACTGTTGTGGATCAGTCAGTGTAACATTTGACTAATTTGTAAAAAAAAAAAAAAACGTGGACACTTGTAAATCCATGCTCAGATCTGGAATGGAAAATCCTGAACTGACAAGTATGTGGTAATAACCCCTCTGTCTTCTCCTTGGTCAAACAGGTTTGAAGCATCCACACCTGAGTGCCCCAGATAATGTTTCCATAACCAGGTCGAGTTTATATTTATAATCATTATCAGTCATCAATCATAATGTGCCATCTACATTCACATAGTATATAAAAGGTATGTGTTGTTCCTCTCACTGGCCCAGGGTCAGTGTTGCGATACCTGTAGTACACAGCAAGGTGTCCTTCCTCTATTTTGTGAATGGAGGAGTGCAACATGATGGCCATCACTCCTGTTACTGCTGCAAATACTGCGCCTACATGCGGCATCGTCATCCTTGCTAGGACTCACCTACAGGCGCAGAAAGAAACATAAACATATTGAAATATTTATCCAACAGAATATACTCAGGGCACCATTACACCTATGGTCAGACCTTCACTGTAACTGTCAGCAGCATCACACGAAGTCAGTTACCAGTTTATCAGGTACACATAGCAAAAACTAATGGTCTATTGCAAGAGCGCTGCAATAAATCCTGCATTCATGAAGGTTTAAGAGTTCAGCTGAGAAACTGTTTTAACGAGGTGTTGATTCAACTTCATGATTGAAACTTTATGGTTCTGGAGGCTGTACTTTGTGATGCTGCTTAACTGCAATGCATACTGACAGTTGTTTTTATATTTAGTTTACACTCTTATTGAATGGATAAAATATCATATAAGTCTTTTAAAAGAATTTACACTGAACACTGTTTGGCACAATTTGCAAGGAATGCAACTGCTGGTAAACATTTTCACAAAAACCTTGGTCTTACAGAGGAAGACATAACATTTTTAGCTCTTTCCTGTGTTTTCGTTAGTTAAGCAAGGTTCATTAAATGCCCTGAAATTCTTTCCTCCTGCTTTCCCTTTTAAATCAACAGCAAAGTAAATTACAAAGAAAACATACATTATACTTTAACAAAGGTCTACCCAGGTCAACGCAACTCATGGTCATTCAGAGAAGAAAGCTAAACATTTAAGAGCGTCTACCGCAAGTTTGTATGTACTGTTTGAACCCTAATGATACTGATTTTACAGTTAGTATGTATAGTATATAATATATTATATTTACCTGCCTCGATTAGAAAGTGCACTCCACAAGCCGTGTGAACATTACACAGCTAACGCTAACATGTACTATTAGCTTGCAGAATGCCTTGTAAGGAGACAACTAGCGACTAACTCATCTGTCAGCAGACGACCAAACGTGTTTGTACCACAGCTACAGTATAACCATCACACCAAAGGTCCGAATTTATTTAAATCAGCAACTGCATAGCCTGACACACCATTCGCTTGGTAACGTTACCCTAGCAAGCCAGCTAGCTCTCGTTATCGGGTGGGTCAGTTTCTCGTAGCTCCACGCTAACGTTAGCCTGCTAGGCTGCTGGCTTAAAGCCAACGAGTTAACTCACCTTGCGCTACGCTGAAATATAATGATCGATATGTGAGCGTTAGAATGAGTGGCTGGTTTTATGATAAATGAAATTACCACTGTGTCGAACAGTCTCTCTTTTTGCGCTTCGCTCAACGGCCCAACCCCCCTCACCCCGCCTCCAACAGCTTTCTCTCTCGCTTTTGGTTGCTCTATGATGCGACCTTCACGGGCAGACGGAAATATTAAAGTTACTATTCAGTCAAATTATTGTTCAGTAAAACAAGCCTAGGTCGATCCCTAGCATGTGGCTGGACCGTCCGTCGTCGGTTTGCTTCTCTCCTACTCTCTGTGCTCACATATACAGTAATAACATATACTGTTCTGTTATCAGACAACGGAACAAGTACGAAATAGTTGACTGAAACGCGGCCCGTTAAGACGACAGGTTAACCAACAGTCACTTCCAAGCCATTTCCAGGCTGCTGCTCTGCACTGCTAAAATCCTGATTTTTATAACCACAGCGACATCTGACAAAAAACACCATACACATAAGCTAAAGACAACGGCTGTGCTGTGTGTTCGGCCATATTTACTTGTAAAGTCATCACTCAGAGAGAAAGTTTGAAGCTCATTCACGTCTGTGGTCTGTGGTCCCTGTGGTCAATTGAATGAGATGCATAGAGAGGTGTGTCTGAGGAGGGAAGGCGCTCGCGGGGCAATGCAAGCGACTCTCTTCTACGAAAAGTCGCTAAACCTTTGTCCAGAAAGTCTGTAGATTTGTCGCTGGTTGTGTTTTTGTGAGGAAAAGCCGCTTAAAGGGTGTGAAAAGTCGGTAAATCTAGGAACAAATGCCGTTCCAATTCATTTTGAAAGGACAACGGCAAATGGTGCAACTTAATGACTCACCCAGCCAGTGATAGACATTCGCCCCGAGGATGCGGTCCAGCCAAAAAAACAATTAAAATCCTTTACTGTGTAGAAGGTATAAAAAAAAGAAGAGAAGAAAGAAAAGAAAAAAGTCAATAAATCAGTCAATTGATCGATAGCAATGATATCCCGATAGCCTGAATACTGCCATGTGCTTCTTACCTCAGTGAACGAAAGTTACTATGACTCCTAATTGGTATTTTATGTATATTTTTTAAAAACATAGACAAAAATAAAAAAGCAAAGTGATTTTTTAATTAAGTACTGACCATAATCGAATGGATAATAGCCTTTAACTTTAATAGCCTTTATTAATTTCTAGTGACATAATATACATTTGCTGTTAGATTCTTTACATAAGGAGTTTTTTGTATACTTATTTTATTATATATATATATATATATATATATATATATATATATATATATATATATATATATATATATATATATATATATATGTGTACCACAAATGAAATATATACATATAATAAAATAAAAATATAAATATTGGATGTGTGTTTGTGGAAAGTAAGGCATTAATTGATAGTAAAGGGTTTTTCATTTGTGGTACATTTTAAACAAAATTTTAAATTTTAAATATTTTTTTCAACAATGTTTTTTTAAACAATATAAATTATAAATAGATAATAAATAAATAATGGTCCAAATCACTTTACCAAAAGGTAAGGCAGACTGCCACGTGCAGCGCCGCATTTGGATGTGCCTGAAGCTTGGAGCTTGACTACCCTACGTTCTCCTACAAATGGACCTTGAGAGCTTGTTTGGAGGTTCTAGCAGGGGAGCGCAGCTACTCGTATACCGATGAGTGGTCGTCCGCCGGGGGGACCTCGTCCTCTTCGACCGAGCGCGCAGCTTCGGGAGGGACGCACATGGAGCGGTGAGGGAGGAAGGGGACACCCGCCTAGCCAGCCAGATCAGCCGAATCAACCCTGGCGATCAATGGGGTGACAGATGTCGCAGCCAGATCGCCCTCACATCCGAAAATTATTCGGCGGGCGGGGCACATATATAGCGGCGGAGAGACCAAACTTTCACTATCAGGGTGTCGAATGGCGAATTGTCTAGACCAGGGTGAAAGACACTAATAATTTTGTCTACCAGGCGAACTATCTTCGTTGAAGCGAGTAGTCAGTAGTTTCCCGTGTTTTCTTAGCGACTATACGTTAATTAGCCATGTCTCTATTGGCTATGACCAACCGAACACGCTCTTGAGGTGTTTCTCTATTTTTAAGTCTTTATCTTATTTGAAGTTATATTTCAAAAAGAAAAGCAATACATTTAACATTACATACTACATTTTACCTAGCAAATACGTCTCAAAAGTACATGTAGTGTCCTCACTGACTGTCCGTTGTAATTTACACCAATTGTCATTGTCGGCCATTTTTATCCATCCTTTTATGTACTATTTAAAAGAAATTAATGTTTTTAATTATACACACGGTGACAGGCGAGATATGCCGGCTTGTCTTGCCTTCTAGTTTTAGAAGGGGTCTTGCTCATAGCTTCATGCAGCTGCACACTGTTTTCATGTACTGTATATTTTAGTGTATCATGTAGGTATTAATTGCAATAGGTATGTGAATGTCTCTGTGTATATGTTATATTTTCTACATTGCTGTATTTAATTGAAAAATCAAATAAAAAAAACTACATACAATACAATGTTACAGAAATATTTTATGACATGTTGAAATTAGGTGTATAGCAGACAGTATGGCAGAGCTGCATATCAAGCTGCCGACAAAGAGCTGAACATGTTAAGTAAGCATATCCTTATCTATTATCAAACATATTCTACTGAAATATGCTGCTACTAGTACAAATACAACTACTGCTAAAAAAATAAATACACTTCTGACGTATTTATGTGACAAAGTAAAAAGGAAAATTTTGTAGATTGAACCACAAGATAAATATATATGGAAGTAAAATCAACAATATTTTCCACTAAAATGTTACTGATCAAAATGACTAAGTGTTAAGTTAGGGAAGTTGAAGGAAAGTAGTACCAGCTTACAACAAGTACATACAGTAGGCTATTAAATAAATATACTGTACATTTTTACTTTCCGGCTGATTGACACTTAGAAATAAAAGTACTGTAGTGTATTATTATTCCAGTGTCTCACATTAACCTCATATATTTAACGGTTGATACATTCCTTACAATTAAATTGATTGAAATATGAAATGTTTGCCCAGTTTGCTCAGACAATGGTTTAAGTCTGAAAAGACATCTTAACCATCAATAATGTGGAGTTAATGGAGGTCAGTATACTGTATACTGCATGGGTAAAACAATAGGCAGGGATGCATAATATGTTAACTTTGCATAGTTACAAAGAAATCTTCATCATACAGTGCAGTCCAAAAGGTCTGACACCACAGTGGGAAAGTGGTCTCATTTACTGAATAATTCGAATAAAGTTAAAATACTATTGAAATCACACAGCGAGCGAGATGTCCTGTCATTTAACTGTCTTCAAGTCTCCCTCATTCTTTCTAAGACAATGTTTTTGAGCTTCTTGTTACTTGTTTTTAGTCAGATTAATTTATGTATGTTACTCTGTGCTGCATCCTTGCTGTTTGGATTTCAGCAGCTCCCAAGAGAATTTTGAACCCAGGGTCATATAAACAAGTAATTTCCTGTGTGTGTGCAGACGGTTGTCTGGTCCACTGTGTGCATGCAAATATCCAGACACTTATTATCTTCAACAGTGTAACATTTGCATAGGAAAGTCAAACCAATTCTAAGAAAATCCATTTAAACTGCTTGAACAAACACAAAACATTGTATATGTGCCATACATTTATAAAATTTACTCACATTCCTTCATGCATAGTTTGTTAGCAGCAATGTTTTACTCTAACCAATATTACTAGTACAATAAATACGTTTTGGTGACAGCTCGATATAGTTTTTAAAATTCAATTATATACATTTAAGCTAAAACATGAATAACCTACCACATCCTGCTGCTTCACACATTATTGTCTCATAGCATTGCATTATCACAAAGCTTTCAGATAACCTAACCCTGATAAGGCACTTGTTTACAGTACATGTTTTTGACTCATAACACTGAGTCTTCGGTTTCTACAGCTTCTGAGGTTGGGCTTTCACTGCTCTGTACTGGGTCCACGTCCAGTCCTGATCCTGGAAAGAGAATAAACAGATGAAACCATTTCACCACTACCAGATCATTATACTATTATACTAAATACATACCATTCTCCATGTACCATCTTAAAAGTTGAACCTTAAACTCAAACAGATGAACCAGCATGATTTAGTAAATGCAAATATATGTTTCTAAGAAGGCAAAATTCAATACACAATAAACTACACACACACAAACACACACACAAGCACACACACACACACACACACACACACACACACACACACCATACAGCATGCATGGTGGTGACTATAAACATTTACAGTAATCAGACAGATTATAATAAATATTATTATATTATATTAACATATATATAACGTATATATATTAACATTTGTCTTTTTGCAAGTCAAGCATCAATAGGGAATGGGTGAGTTTATATAGAAGTTGTTGCTTCAGGGATCTGCTTATATGCATGAACACATTCCTTCACGCCTGAATACCATACCATGACACTGTCCCCCATCTCCTGGGTGGCATCTTGCAGCAGAGACGTTAGCTGACTCAAATAACGCTGATTGTCATCTAGTAATTGATGAACAGTTTCACTGGAAGAAACAAGAGACTCTGAATTGATTATCCTTTTCCAACAAGTTATTAGGCTTTCAAGTGAATAGGGTGACCTCTTGTGGCAGTTTTTTGATTTTTACAAAACCCAACTACTGGTTGTAAGAGATCATACAACACGTTCTGCACAGTGTAGATTTAAACCTCTTTTCAACTGCAGCTAAGCTAATCACGGAGAAACAGCCACATGATGTTTCAGTGAGACTGTTCCCTTTAACAGTGTCATTCAAATATAACTGTAATATATACTGAACTATGTGAAACCTGAGGCAGGGAAATGTGACTTGTAATGCCTTACCTGTAAGTGGGCAGTTGCATAACCGGCTGTGATGGAGAATTGCTCTGTGCCTAAATACACAACCACACACTGTATTAGCTACAGTATTATTTGAATTATACATTTAATACTGTATAGCAGAGCTTCGACCTCCTAAGACATGACTGATAGCTAAGAATTATCTCTGTAGTGCCTCTTCATGTATACTCACACAGGCAATCTTGAGGAGATACCAGAACTCTTTTTGTCGCTTCATTTGCATCTGCATCACTGCTGCCTCTGCAGTTTTAATGTTCTCTACCGCCCTCTCCAACTTAGGGAATAAATCAACGATGCGCTGCTTACACACCAGAATTGTACTACAGACAACAAGAGAGATGGGGAAAACCACAAATGACACACATGGAACTGTAAAACGATACCTCAGTTTTGCTGAACTTTGCAGAGATGTGCGTGTGTGTGTGTGTGTGAGTGTGTGTGTGTTTGTGTGTGTATATCTGTTTGGGCTACACTGGTGTATAAATTACCTCAGGTGAGTGTACAAGTCTTTCAGCACTCTGTCCTGGTTCTGAACTGTTTGGAGTATGGTCTTCACCATGTCTGAGCTGTCACTGTAGCCATGTGGAGGATCTGGACCTGTACAAATACACACTCCTATGACCATCCACGTACTATCATTTGGAACAGCCATGTAAACACATACTAAATGCTAGCCTGCTACTCCCAGTCAAAGCAATGCTCTACTTCTGTGTCAAACACTGGGGAGAAATTAATTAAACCATTGGAATCCCTGAGAGACACATTTGTTCAATGAAACCTTCTTCACATTATTTCTGGTAGTGTTGAACTGCATTCATAGCAACAAGCATTATCAGATTCCCCAGCACTGTAATTGGAAAAAAAAAAGCCTAACAATTAACATAAAGGTAGGGGCCACTATAACCCATGTCTACTATTTTATACGTGTAATAATTTGTGCTAACTTTTGCATTTAGCTTTCAGTTGCTTGTAGAGTTCAATAGCCTTTTCCTCACTGAAAAAAAAAGACAAAGGGAGAGTTAACTCGTGCATATCACAGTTATTTTTAAGGACATTCTTATACTGTAAATATAACAGAGATACTGACAGCTGTTCCATTACATCCCCTTGTCTCCTCGCAAATGGACTCCTCTGCAACTCCACAATCTCAGAATGTAGAGCCACTATCTCTTCATCCAGATATCCCACGTCTGCAATCTACAGCAGAAAACACCCCTTAGCTCGTACTACTTTTTAAATAACTGCTAAAGTTTGAGTAGAATTACAATGAAAATTAATAACTGTCCTACCTTTGTAAATCCATCAGCCTTCTCTTCATTTTCCTGCCAGGTCTTCAACATTTTTTCTGAAGCTTCAGATGAATACAACAACAGCAGATAGTTCACTTGAGGCTTCAGTGATGATTTTAAGTGACAGTACATATCGCAGGAGCAGGTTAACATCAACTCACAGATGCCGGTGTGCCTCTGCCTGGTATATTGCTCGAGGTCGTGTTGGATGCTGGTCTTAAAGAAAGCAAGTTTCGCTCGCAGCTGCTGTGACTGGGAGAACAGAAGGTTCTTGTACCGCGTAAGGTTGGTGTTGTAACGCAGCAGACTCAGCCTGCACAGACACAAACACAAGATAAGGATGTTTCAGAGTGAGAGTGTATGTCTGTGTGTGTTTATGCACTTACATTGCAGCCTTCTGTCCCTGGTACAGGCGAATGTAGTCCTCTTTCAGTCCGCAGATGTAGCTGACTGCCTCCCCCCACACCTTTCTCAGTGCAGACAGCGGGAGCTGTGTCTTGGTCTCCCTGACTGAGATAACACATTGTTCACAAAGGACGAATGCCTCCCCCATTAACTTGGACTCCAAATTCATAGCATTTGCTATAACTTAAAAACATCAACAGACTGTGCTTCTTTTTTGTTACTTTTCTCAATCTTCTATTCTATTCTATCAATAACTCTCCAGGCCAAAGGAAACCCTCCAGAGATCAACAGCAGACAAGACTGAAGATACAGTAATAGTTACATATCTCACCTATAAAGTTGACACTGTCTGGCAGAGGTCTGGCAGTCAGTGGTCCAGAGTACTTTGTCAGGCTCTTATCGAACAGGAAGACTATGGAGCTATCCCAGCCTCGCTAGAAGCAGAGAGCAAATATCATTGTGCATACTGTTGTGTGTACTGGTGGAGGTTTGCTCATCTGGTAAAACAAAACCTCCGGTAGAAATTGAGGTTTGGATTTGCCGATACATTTTCCTCCAGAGGAGCCAGAAAGGCTGGAAGCAAACAATGTTAACGCAATCATTGTATGAATGCAATATGTCAATTATTACAAACTGATTCATTTTCCTGATCTATTTTTACTCTGCAAAATACCCACTGCAAACTAAATGTTAAACTAACTGCACTATTGAAATATGAAGGCAAAAAAATAGCAAAAATTCTATTACCTATTCCTATTACCAGAAATAACAAGTACAGTATAATGCAAAACAATCCAAAATTTCAAAATAAAAACAATATTTTTAAAATATGGAGATGAAGAAACAGCTGGTCCCATTGTCCACTGATGCGTATGTACTTGTTGCTGAGCCTGACTGACAATAGATATTTTTGTTTACGTGTTTGTCTCCTACCAATCCATCTGGCAGACAGTGTGCAGGTGGTCTGCGTGGGTCAAGGGAGATTCCCGTCTCCAGTAGCAGCTCCTGACTCAGCGGGGAGATGTGTGTCTGAGTGTGTGTCTCCAGACGAAGCTGCAGAGAGTGCAAACTCTCCTCAGCTCCCAAAACCAAGGAGTGCAGCTGGGCTGACGTCATGTCCAACACATGAATCACCTTGAGAAATAAACGTGCTGAATGAGAAGTTTGCTTTTGCTTACTGTCCTCTAATTTAGTGGCATGTATAAAACCGTAAAAGCAAACAATATAATGTGGTCTTAGTGAGTCTTAATACAGGAAAAGTTCATATTATTGACCTTCGTGCTGAGAATATTCTGCAGAGTGGTGTAACAATACGGCTTGTTTCTGTCAGTATCTAGCCCTCCACCGCGTGTTGCAGGGTCCCACAGTAACAACATCTGTAGTAGAGACTCAACTGGCTCCAGCAGCGGTCTTTTAAAAAAAAAAAAAAAAAAAACACACACACACACACACACACACACACACACACACACACACACACACACACACACACACACACACACACACACACACACACACACACAAAGGTTAAAGGGAATTTAGAATGATGGTAGGTATGAAGAAATGTTTTTTCACTACCTGCTGAGATTGTTGGGATATGGGAGATGTGTGGAGAATCTGACTTCTCCATTCATGTCCTCTACTGCCATGATATCCTTGGGACCTTTGTTCTTGACTTTACTTGTCCTATAAAAGGAGGCAAGTGTATAACCAGAAAGAACTGAAAATAAAGTCAACAAATTCAAAACTAGATCCACAAAATGTTCCAAACATTAAAAATATAAAACTATATTCAGTAACATTACTTTGTCTCCACCTTTTACACACAGATATTTTGCGGATCAATAAAAATGTTGGTGATGACTCACCACTGTACTGGCTGCATGTGGTGTAAAAAGGGGCGAAAGCCACAAGTACATTCAAAGATCACTGTCCCAAAGCTCCAGTAGTCCACAGTTACAGTGTAAGGTTTACTTTCGAACAGCTCTGGAGCCTGGCACACATATAGATAGATTTATAAGGACTTGATTGTTGACTTGTATTGAAAAAAAAGCATCACCGATGCAACACTTACCAGATACTGGAGAGTTCCAACAAAGGATGTGCAGAGACTGCCCTGATCTAGGTCTTTGGCATAGCCAAGATCTATGATTTTATGGACAAGCTGGGGGAAAACATAGTTTCATGATGAGAGCAAGGCACAGAAAACCCTATAATATATAACATTGCAGTTTACACAGGCTGCATGCAGGTATGAAAAGAAATTAATTCACCTTCCCACCATTCTCCTGCAGAACTATGTTCTCTGGCTTTAGGTCTCTGTGAATGATCTTGTTTTCATGGAGATACTGGATACCAGAACCTGTGTAAATAAAAAAAATTATTCCATGCACATTATGCCTTAAAATGTTATAACAGTGGATTTTTATCAATTTAAAAGCAGAGCAAATCATTACCTATGTCACTAAGCAGCGAGAGGACTTCACTCTCCTTTAGCCCACAACAGTTTTCTGGTTTATTCAACACCTAAATGAAGAGGTACAGAGGTTAATAGTGCACTGTTTAAAAAAGACAAGAATTTTTTTAGGGTCTTTATAATTTGCCAGTTTGATACCTTGCGTAGGTCTCCTCTTGAGCAGTACTCCATGGCCAACAGAGGTAGGTCATTTAAAGCAATTGAGCTCAACTCCTCTGGTACGTCTCTGGCCTGAACAACATTCACATGGTTAAGCCTATAAAAGAAAAAGAGCCAAACAATTAGCAATGGTTTGACAAGAAGGAAATGCACAGTGAAGTTTGTTAATGGGCTACTTTGTGAACACAAGCTGATGATTTACACTCACTTCTTCATGATCTGGATCTCTCTGCTCCAGCGGTCTTTGTTCTTGGAGTTCAGCTCCAGGCGGCAAAGTTTCACAGCAATCTTCTCTCCCAGCTCCTGCTCCAAACACAGACAGGGATTAAAAATAAGCCAAAAACAGATCTGGGTCTGGAGTATATGTTGTGCTTAGTGTATAGATGGATGTCAGAACTTACAAGGTGCTGATACAGGTAGACGTGCCCAAAGCCTCCCATCCCAAGTCTCTCCTTCATCTCCCAGGAGCCACAGAGCTGGCTCTGTTTGAGTGCTGCTCGCTCCATAGTGAGAGGTCTGCTGGAGCTGCTGGGCAACAGAGGTAGTCTGCAAAGTACCTCAGTGACAAGAAGAGCCAAAACTTAACAAACGGAAACAAAAATGTTACGCTATCCAGACACTTTTGGACTTCACTGTAGGTCCTCAAGCGATTTTATTTATTCATTTACACAATCAACAGTTAAGTGGTATGTACTAGATATATTGTTTTTTTTCCTCATGGGAGAATAACACAGATGTTAGTAACCCACTTCCCAGTCTACTTAACATGCTAAAATATCAGCCACATATTAAAGCCCAATATATATTCTCACTCCTCTGTTGTATATCTGCTTTTAGTATTGGATTTTTTTAAATAGCTTTTTCAATATTCCAGTGGTGCACACAGATTTTTGTCATGTTTACTTGCTGAGTACACCTTCTTGCTGCTACAGTTGATCTAAACCCCAACTGGATATTACTGGGTTGGGTTCAGTGAAGTCAGACCCCTCAAAGACACCTTGACTACGTGAGCAAACGGTCCGCTAAACACATCTCACTCTACAAACATTAGCGACTCACCTGTCGGCAGATGGCAATTAGCTTTAGATGTCAGCACATTGTTGCTTCACAGTTAGCTAAACGTGTTGTTTACGGCTCGCTTTCTTGTTCACCGTTCAAGCGAGAAGGTTGGACCGGCGAAATGATGCCGTCACCCTTTACAATCCCATAAACACGGCCTTCGAGATAAAGTTTTATTTTGTGTTTTTTTTTGTTGTTGTTGTTGTTTCGGTTGCAAAGTAAAACTGCGCAAAGTAAAAGTATCCAGTGACAGGCGGCCGTTGTTTCTGCGCATGCGTGTCCGGCTTCACAGCAGCCGACAGGACTACTCCCTCTATTGGGGGGTTTCCCACCAGCCCACATCCAAACCAGCTGAAGGGTCAACGCTAAGGGCTTTAATATCAACAGCAGTGTTAAACAAGCATGCGCGTTTTTTTCAACATAAAAGCAACCGGGCCCATCGTTAGTAGCTAAGAGGGAATACGACAAACTTTGACAATGACTTAATTTGTTCACTAGATGGCGCCACACGCACAGCCTCCGTCATGGTCCTGAAGCCAGTACAGTCCCGTGCACAGACTGGACGGTGCAGACGTTTTGCGCATGTGGTGTAGCAGCCTCGAACCGTAAAACAGAATGAAACAGACGTGACAGGAGAGATCGAGAGGTCCCATGCAAGAAAACCGTAAAAAAAAAAAAAAAAAAACGCGATAAGGCAAAAATACAAAGAAAATGAACGACGAAAACGCACAGAGGAATCAGAGGAGTTCACAAATCAACAGACAAAAATCATAATCAAACCACTCATAAACAGAAAAAATAAAAGTACATATTTAGATAAAACATCATTGGCCATTAATTACACATCATGAATTAAATATGATGAAAATTTTCTAAAGATAGTGAGCTTTTCATATACTTTGGCATTTCATATCTCCCAACCAACGCTTGTCTAGTGTTATGGATATTAATTTGAGAGTTAGATTGTTAAAAGTTACTAAAAGAAGATGGGAGAGAAAATGGTCAGAACATATAGAAAACAGACATATCTGGTAAATATTTATGCTGAGTTTGAGAAAATGCCCAGTCTTACAAATCTTTTTTGTAGTACACGAAGCCTGTGGAGATTTGAGGAAAGTACGATTCCCCAATAATGTATATAAACATAAATCAAATATATGAAATCATAGAAAAATAAATATACAATAAACAGAGCACATAAATCAAAATTGTTTGTTTGCTGATGACTCCGAGCCATTTGACAGATTTCTTACAAACAAAATCAATATGTTTTTATGTCCAGTTTAACTAAAAGAAATGAGAGTACGAAAGTCAGGAGGTTTCTACTCCATCTACTGACAGTCCTCCATAATACTTCCCGTCCTTTCCTGCAACTATTAGGAAATTTGACTTTTTATTATTTCATGTTTAATATATTTTGTGGTACTTGTACAATACTTGAGCAGTTCCATTTAATTCTACTTTATACTTGTGCTCTGCTGCATTTTGGAGGTGAATATTGTACTTTTTACTCCATTTATCTGCCAGCTTTAGTTACTATTTACTCTGCAAATTCTACTTAATACTACAAAATATAATCAACTAATAAACTATGATGTATTATAGATTGAGCCCTCCAGCAGAATATAAAGTTACAATAGCCTCACATTTACCAGCTACAGCACTGAATATTATAGCATCTATAGTTATAATCCAGTATAAATCCAATATAACCCATATATAAGATATATGATTCTCAAATAGGTCCTTCTGCATAATAAGTAGTTTTATTTCTGGTAATTTGAGTATATTTTGTATACTTACAGTATGTACTCTTTTACTTGTAACAGGGTATTTCTACACTGTGGTACTGTTACTTTTACTTAAGTAAAAGATCAGACCACTCCACCACTGGTCAGTCCTTTATTTAAAAAGGGACTCTCACTGAGATCAAGATCTCCTTTTCAGGAGAGACTTATGCACACACAAAAGGGCATATACAGTATAACCATAAATGAATACACAGAAATTCACTGCAAACACAATTTCCCTACACAGTATTTCCATATTAAAGAGGACAATCAGGCTACATGTGACATTCAAAATGCGTGAGTAGATTGGTTTATAAAATAATGACCGATTACTAAATTGTTTGTAACTAATTACATTTGTAAGGAACATTAGGCAGCATAGTATTTATCTAAAACCAGTTTTCCAAGTGCAGTCTGAACATGCAGTACAGCTATATGTCTTGTGATCATACATTATAGTTACTGTGTTTAGACAGTAAGAAGTAATGAAACCGTTTTTTCTTCTCTTTTTTAGATTTAGACAAATAATGTACAATGCAACCCCTTTTTTGTTGGTTAAAGAGGAACATTCCATCTTTTCATATAAGATGCAATGGTGAGTCAAGACTCTATCACTTTCGTTTTAGTGTAGTAATCAAAGTCAAGAGGCTTCAGGTGGAGGGAGAGGCATTCATATACAATATACAATCAAGTGAAAACATAATTGTAGGTTGAAAAATGGTTTTCTGATTAGCGGAAGAAAAGACTTGTTTCTGTACAAAAATCCGATGTTAATATGTGTTCTAGTCAGGTGTTCCACATGGTTCCTACAAGTGAGTGTGCTGCCCAGCCAGACTCCCAAACAATTTTGCTTTACGATCCTTGAAGCCCTATTAATTTTTCAGTGAGAATAAAAAAGGGACCTTGAACTACAGGAATACAAAAAATGCTTTTTTTGAAATAACCATATCATTTTTTTAGGAGGGACAATATTATTAGTGTGATTAGATGGATGCAAGTGACATAGAATAGATTTACCAGGAAGGATTTCTCAACCTACTGAACAAGAAATGATGTTTTGTAGACCAAAAGAAATTAGTCAGGAAATGTGACAATGTTATGGTTAAAAGATGATCAAGAGATGATGTAATGAGGACCGATGCAACATACACTGTAACCGTCTGCGCTGTTGTTGCGTTTGTTGTTGAGTTTGTGATGTAAGATAGATTTAGGATTTTATACCGAAGTAAGAAGTTATCCAATTTAAAAAATGTGAACAAATGCATTTTGTGTATATAATTTGAATCATTTTATTACATACATATTTTTTTTTATATTCAGAGTGACAGTAACTATAGGTAACAATTACTACTGTAGTGTAAAAACACCAGCCCTAATAGTTGCTCCTAAAAAATTGTTTGGCCTCTCAATTTTCCAGTGTAGTTTAAAGAAGATGGGTATCTCATGACTAAATAGAAAAGCTGAAAACATGTGATTTGAGATGCCATCACTACAGAGTCCTTGACCTAATGCAAGTGTGAAGACTGGTAGAGTTGTGTGACAATAAATGTTCTTTCTGGCTGTTTTACCGTACAGCTCCTCAAGTGTTAAGTGCTGTGAAGAGGGCTGTTAAAATGGCTGGCAGGGTTCGACATGAGGCATTTTGCACATGACTTTAGGTTCTAATAATCTGAAGTCAGAATGAGAAAAATAATAAGAATTAACTTTCCCTGTTGAAGTCTCCAAGTTCATTCTGACTGAAGATGACCACAATTCAACCAAGATAGTGAGCAATTCAGTGCAGTCTATTCAATTTTTATATCAGATTAGGCTAAAAAAAAAGAAGAGGAAGATTTAAATCATATTCTGTTTCTGTCTGCTTTTTTTTCTCATTTTCTCCTTCCTCATTTCTCTGTACTGATGTCATTGTGTTTCCTATGTGCAAACTCACATGCTCTCCTCTATAGAAGCTAATGTTATAGTTGAATAACACAGCACGCAGAAAAACCATGGTAACACAAAAATACATTCAACTCAGTTTCTGTGCCCATGCCCTTTGTTAATCCATCCATGATATTTTTTTGTAGCTGTGGCATCTACAAATGTATGTTCATATTTGGTCACACTTCTCACACTTTTATTATGGTTTTAAGCATAATTTCTATGAGACTTTCTTACTCCTGTGTCTGCTTTTTCCTGTGCAAAACAGAACATACCATCTGTTCAGAGTTTAAGGACTGTAACATAGGCACCTTCCAAGTGTGGGCGCCTGGTACAATATCATTATCACCTCTCACCCCTATAGGGCAACTGCGGAATAAGCATGTTAAGGGACTGCCAAGATTAAACAAAGTTAAAAATCTAGATGAAATTTATTGGAGAAAGTCGAGGAAGTTACCAGGAACTCACAGAGGTGAGTTTTGAACCCGCAAGACAGTATTTGGAGGGCAATGGGCATCTAGACTGGACTGGTGGAGACAGAAGACTTCAGACAAAATGACATAATCACACACTCAAGGCTGCACGTGGTTTCGATCACAAATACACAGTTCCCCTGGATTTGGTCATGTCTGTGTAACATATAGTTCTTCTTTTGGTAAAAACACCTGTGTGGGACTTTTAGAAGAGAAGGCTACTGGAGTCACTAGATGATTGAATTAATGTGTGTTGTTCAGTTGTTTCATGCTTCCTGACTTGCTACCGTGCATGCTGGACATATTTACATCATACCCCAAACTACTGCGTCCACAAAGCCTTACACAAATGTTTCATATTTAGCTATTGTCTCTGTCAAAGAGGAGGAAATGTGAGTAACACAGACATCAGACGTATTGATGTGGTAACATTTAGGAGGGGGATTTTAGTCTAGAAACTCCAATTTAAAATGCATAACACTGCTTTTTGTTTTAGGGGAAGTTGTGTCACATCCTTATTATAAGATGTCCAAAGGATGTTGTCTTGAAAGACAGCTGCTCTGTTATCCAGACAGAGATTCAGGAGCAAAGATGTTGATTAAACTCACTCATCTGGTAAAAATGAAGAATTCTCTCAAGTGTCAGGAATACTTGCTGTTGATTAATACACAAAACAATACACAAAACCACATAAAAAAAAAGATAAACTGATAAAAGAAATAAACAAAAGTAGGATTTCAGAAGAGATTTTTGTATCAGCTGCAAATCGTTGGCTGTATTGGCTGTATTGCTTGAGACTGGAAAATAAAAACACTGCAATAAGCCAGATGAGCCAAAATGAAACAATTCACCACTACCTAATAGATGATGATTCAGACCTGTAGCTGAATCCCTTTGCTTAGTCACTGGGATTTTTAACAATCTAACCACTTGATTTTTTTCTCCCGTCTACCACAAATAAAGGTAATATTACATTTGTTAGACTCTCCATTCCCCGATTCTAAATAAATCAGTCTGGACTGTGTGGAAATGATGCAAAAGACATCAAGAAAGATTTCCTTTGAAACGATGATGCAGCCATGCAAAATGGCGTATCAGGACCCAATTCAGTGTTTGAGCGAAGCACTAAACCAGGCAGATCCATAATATATTTGTAAGTCACCATTTACTGAAATATTTTATATTCATATGTACTGTACATTAAAGGATTATGTTGCATTTATATTATAAAGTAGTATTTGCACTGATCAGAGACTTCTCATTGCAGTGTTCAGGTTACTGAATACATTTTTTTTTAGTATTTTGTGGTCTTTTGTTTTTGGTGAACAGACCCTGTTCAAAAATCAGTGGGATGTGTCACAGGACATGACAAATTCTTTGGTCAAAAATGTACTGATCAGGAATTGGGTGTCAGTGAGGTTTTCACATAAACCCCTCCCACTTGAAGCCTAAGTGTTTTTAAGTGGGAGGTAGCTGCAGGATCAGCATTGCAACACCAGAAGAGCCAACAGCGTGAGTGTGAAGTTCTCCCACAAGACAGGTGCATATCAGAGGATACGGAAAGGCTGGAAGACATAAAATAAGAGCTTCATCAGGATTGCAAGTTTGGACAGAAAGGTATAACAGATCTTAACAACGCTTCCTAGACTGTGACAACCAGAGAAATATATGCAGTTCTGTTTACTTTAAGAATGATAACAGTGGTTGAATTCTGAGACTAATATTTTAATGCAAAAAATGTATTCAGCTAAAAACAAATTAATGTAGTGGACATGAAAGTGTTTATTGATAAAAACTGTCTTTTTCTTTCGTTATTATCAAGTTGATACCGAAAAATATCTGGAAATACAGTGTCTGAACTGTGCATTGCAAAACTGATCTGATATAATAGTGCGCACATGCTATACAGTAATCAACTAATCTAAATTGATATTGCACTCATTGTACAGATAAGGATTATGTTTACAGTACAGAGTGCACACAGTGAGCATGCTCTATCTACTGCTCTCGCGTTAACCCCCGCCAAAGCACAGTTTTTCCTCTGCAATACATATACACATGCAATCGACACAGATGTCACACTGTGTGAACTGAAGACAGGCACACTTAAACCCAGACAAAGGAACTGCATGTCGATTTAATAGTCACACTTGTTCCTGTCCTGCAATGTGATTAAAAATAACCCCATATAGGGGAAGAGGGCCTTTAAATTTAGTCATGTGTCAGTGTTTTTCTGCTCCATTTCTTTTCTCAGTCCATTCCCAGCCAGAAATATCCCCAATAAGGAGAAGTGAAACCACAAGTAAAGATGAACCTGTTTGTTACCCTCACCGTCCTTGCAGCATTCGGTGTTAACATGGTGAGCAACAATGACAGGGAGTAACCAAAGTTTTAACAGTCATACCCAGGGTCCAGAAGTTTTTATTATAATTATGACTGAGTTTGTCTGTGTTCCTCTCAGGCTTTTTCACGAAGACGGTCACCAAAAAATAAGGACATTTACAGGGGTAAGCAGACTGTCCAAGTGAGATTTCAGATTCATTGTTTGTCACCAGATGCATTCAATGTTCTCCTCTCGCTTTGAATTGTGATCTTCAGAGATGTGTCAGTCAGGGGATGGGAGCAGTTACAGGGGATATGTCTCCAAGTCGTCGTACGGTGGCAACTGTCTCAACTGGGACAAGTTTAAACACCCTGGGGGAGCTTTGAAGGGACTTGGCCATCATAATTTCTGCAGGTATACTTCAATCCCCGATCTGGTACCTAGATATGGTAGGGAGAGGTGTCTCATGTTTAATATGATTCCACTTAAACACTAGGAATCCTGACCAGAGCTTGATGCCTTGGTGCCATGTCAAAAGAGGAAGGAGGACTGTGAGAGAATTCTGCCTTATTCCCAGATGTAAGAATCGGATTGGGAATTAAAAATCATTGAAATATTGTACATTTGATGTGAATTTTTATAATGATCTCTGTTTTCTGCTCCCATACAGGTTCTACAGACACAATAAAACCTTCCCCAGCTGTTGACACAGGTAGTTATGTTCTTTAAATACATTTCATATCCTCTCCTCAGTGGTTTCTTGTGCTCCCCTTCATCATCACTCACTGACTCGCCCCGTGTGTCCCCGCAGAGCTGACATGCGGTGAGAGGTTCGAGCGGAGGATGCATAAAATTGTGGGCGGATCTTTCACATCCATACAGTCGCACCCATGGGTGGCAGCTATCTTTAAGCAGCACTACCAATTCCTCTGTGGAGGCTCTCTCATCGCACCATGCTGGGTTCTCACAGCTGCACACTGCTTTACCGATGGGTGAGAAGAAAATACACGCACAGAAAACACAACACGCTATCATTTCCTCCGCTGCAATTCTCATACCACAATGGCACTATGACTCATACGGGTATGTAATATGTTTGCACACTTGCGTGTGTGTATTAACCATTTGTTTTTGGTTTTTGTTTAGTGAGGGAACTGAAATCAAGCATCTGTCTGTATACCTGGGGAAGAGCGCCCTCAATGAGACAGATGTTGACCGGGAGCAGAGATTCACTGTGGAAAAACTGATCATCCACCAAAAATATAATGAATCCAGCTTCGACAATGACATAGGTGAGCAAACACCTCACTGTGTGTGTGTGTGTATATGAGTGTGAAAAAGAAAGAGCTGTATGGTTGCTCTGTGGGCAGGGCTCAAAGATGTGTTTATCTTTATGTTTCAGCGCTGTTAAAGCTCAAAAGCAGAAATGGAGAATGTGCCATGAAGTCAGCCTCTGCACGGACAGTTTGTCTTCCTCCATTTCACACTAAGCTTCCCGCAGGATTTCAATGTAGCGTCGCAGGATTTGGGAGGGAGAGATACAGTAAATACCAACAGTAAAATATAGTAAAATAATCTGTAACCTTTAAACTCATAACTGATCTCTCAGCCGTTTCAGTGATTCTTACGCCTGAAACTGTGTTGTTTGCAGTGGCATGGCAGTACTCAAAGTATTTGAAAGGGGCTGAGGTGAGACTGGTCTCCCAGACTGACTGTAAAAGTGAATCGTACTATGGAGATCGCATCACCAAGAATATGATCTGTGCTGGGAGCCCTGACTGGAGCGTTGACGCCTGCAAGGTGAGCAAATAAACCAGTGCATGAATATGTTTGCATGTATGCAAAATGATTTTCAAAGAGCCAACCAATATAATGTGCTCTCCTCACAGGGCGACTCTGGTGGTCCTTTGGTGTGTGAAGGGTTTGGCCGGATGTTTCTGTTCGGAGTGGTGAGCTGGGGTGAGAAATGTGCCGAGAAAAACAAACCAGGCGTTTACACACAAGTCACCAACTACAACAAGTGGATCGCAACAAAAACAGGGCTCTCCGAATACACAAAAGGAATAATGTATCCCAGTAAATAAAAAGGTGTAGCAGAAAATTATCAGGTGGGCATGGCATTCTTCTTAAAGGAAAAATTGGCAGCAGTTTTGTAGGACTGAGTAGGCAAACGTGCACATGTTGCAGGTTTGGAAACTGATAGGTGTTGCTATTAATGTGTATTGACAATAGTTTTGCACAGTGAAATTTCACTGTATCAGTTCTGAGTGATTGTTTTTTAAAATGTCTTTTGTTATATATAATATTTAATACATTTTTATTTTGTTATGTATGAACTTTTTATACTGAGAGTGTGGATTTCTAAAATAAGTTATTACAAAGTTAATTTATCTAATTTAATTGTATTAGCATTTAGAAGGCTCGCCCTGTTGTTGCTGTTTTTTAATAATAAATTAATTACTTGTATTACATATCCCTCGTGCTCATTAATCCCCAAACACCAAATGTTTCTGTCTGTCATTTGCATGTGCATACTCCACGCGTACTTGCCAGCACATATAAACACGTGGAAATGCACACACCCACTTGCATACTTTCTGTTCCTGTATCTCTGAATCTTTATATCAGTCAGAGCAGTGGCAGCAGTGAGCAGCTACTAGAGACATAAATGTTTCTGGTAGCATAAAAGTGGAAACATAGACTCTCTCTCAAAGAGAGAAGTGTACATGTGACAAAAAAGAGACTAATCTTAAACTCTTGTAACATTTGTATCCAATTTTTGAGTTTTGACTTCATTTAACACAAAAAAAAAAATTGAAAACAAAAACAGCCCTGTCAGCCCTGATGGAATAACTAGTGCCATTACTGCAGAAATGAGAAAGAAATCCAAAACAACTGAGTCTGGTAGTCATACGGCTTATTTGAATTCAGCTCAGTTAAATTTATACAGAATGTCCTTTAGTGCAAGTGTCCCTAAATCAAACACTGGAGGGCACTGTTGTGTAATATTGACTTAAAGGCAGCTCATTAGTCTCAAATACCACGAAGATCACATTAAGTATCTTAGTACAAACAAGGGTGGCATTAAAACTGAGTCAGTATATTCATAACTGAAGACAGCTGTAGTTTTAATACCTTGTTACACTCTTTAAAGATAGTTAGTCAATCAGATGTTTAGCAGTTTGAAGATCTGGATTAATAGAACAGGACTTTATATTTCAATTAATCAAACTAGGAATACTAAACATAAAATTTATGGTGTGATATGAAGTGTTTTTCTTCAATTACCACTATTTTTTGTTTCTTCTAAGGCATTTAATTCAAAAATTGGGGCTTTGTTCTGGTATCTCTATGAATTATTCCACTGAACATCTATTGAGTGGATTGCAGCAGATTTATCTTCCTATACTGTAGTTCAAAATGAAAAAAAACAAAGAAAAATTATATATATATATTACAGGGGCAGTTCAGTTAGAGGGCCGATGATTTGAGATGTAAATGACACATTCTGGTTTTTTTTTTTCTTACCTAATTTTTTAGACACTGCAGGTACTGCAAATAATTCTCAGCATCGTTGAAATCCCACAGAGTGAAGCTCCTCTACAAACAAATAAATCTTGTCAGGAATCTTGTCATTTTTATTTCCTTTTAGGTTACCAAAGCGGACAGGATGAACTGCTCTACATCTTTTTTCTCCGTCCTGCCAAATATTTCCTCCTGTAGTTTTAAGGGAGAAATAGAGATGGAGAGAGAGTTCAGGTCATAAATAAACACTAATCTCTGCACTCATTATCACAAATTGGTGTGGTTTTTACAAAAAGCTATTTCAGTGTTATAAACATAGTTAAGCAAATCATTGGGACAAAAACAGAGTGAAAAGGTAAGGTTTAACATGGTAAAGGATCAGAAAACAAGACTAGGAGTCTGCAGCCATGCTGGTTCTGTCAGCTAACATCAGCATGCTAACACACTCACAATGACAATGCTAACATGCTAATCTCAAGCATGTATAATGTTTATTGTGGTAAATTAATTTAATTTGGCATGTTAGCATGTCAACATTTGCTGCTTAGCACTAAAGAAAAGGTACAGCTGAAACTGATGTGAAAGTTTTGCAGGTATTTAGTCATGACCAAAGTAATGGACAACTTCACCTGATGATGGTGCTTTAGATGAAAAGTGGGGATCACCAAAGCGATTACAATTCCTCCTGAGGGGAACATGAATGTGTGTACCAAATTTAATGGCAATCAATCGATGTCTCCATTAAAACCACAAATGTCAACCTTATGTTGGTGCCAGAGGAAAGGTCAGGGGATCCCCAAATTCATTAGGATTCATCCTATGGGGACCATGAATGTCTGTGCAAAATTGAATGTCAATGCTTTGAATGGTTGTTTAAGTATTTCAGTCTGGACTAATGTGATGGACCAACCCACAGACTGACTGACATTGCCATCAGCATGGCTAAAAATCCATAAGAAAGTTAATTTGGTCAGAATCCTTGCTGTTTGACTGTGTTGTCACCGTGGAAGCACCTTGTAGTGGTGTATATATAGATATCACATAGTTACTGTCCCAGAACATGCTGTAATGAATGCAAAGTACTATTCTATGCTTTATTTTCTTCTATGCAGTTTTAAGAAAAAATATTGACTGTACTATTCGGTAAGAAACAATTGTAAAGCATCACTGCACAACTAGAAGTAGTTCTACTATTCTGCTACAGAGTGGAGAAACCCGAGCATCACATGTTGTCTGAGAGCTGTGAATGTTTACGTGTTCAGTCGTCCACTGACTCACACCTCTCTGTATAATATCTCATAACTCCACCACCAGCCCCTCCCAAAACGAGAAACATGTCACACAAACGCTAAGCTAAGCACCACTGTATCTAAGCACACTTTGTTGCACTGAGCAACCGCAGGCCAGCTGGTCCTCACATCCTTAGCGAAAGCATTCTGTAGAACTTCTCTAAGCAACCTGTTGCAATGTTTTCTATCAACGTCTGTTTGGACAAGTCCACATATACAGATAGTTCACAGCAGGATTACTGGAGCCAATCAGAGCCTGTCCTATCGCCCCCTCAGTTACTCAAAGACACCAGTTTACTTTATTGCGTCTCTCAATCCATATACGGCTTTGAGGTGCTGTGAGTAGGAGTCTTACTCCTCTTTAAGGACAATTCCTAAGGAAAAGGAGAGGAGAGGGCAGTAACAGGGTCTATTCTAACCAGGTGAACCAGGGTGTCTCGTCTCTCTGGTTTGGATAGCAGCCTGTTGTCTACACCCACATTAAGGACACACACACACACACACACACACACACACACACACACACACACACACACACACACACACACACACATAGGGGGATCTCCTGGCTGCAGGCTCTTTGGCCAACACGGGGCCTCGGGGGTATAAATACCGTTGTTTTGCTGCTGGGGTCTCTGGTTTCCCCAACACAGATTCAGATCTGAGGAGCAGGGACAACCCTATCAGTAATCACATACACACACACACACACACACACACACACACACACACACACACACACACACACACACACACACAGGGAAATAGAGACAGAGTAACCATACCTGTGCAGAGACACTCATAAATTACAATATAAGATGAATCTTATTTTTTCCCATTGATGCGTTAAATTACTGCAGCAAAGGAATTGTGTTCACTTTAATACACACAGTTTCTAGTGCAACCAGCCAGGTGTGTTTTAAACCAGCGGGACAGCTGCTCATCAAGGATCCTCAGTGTCAGAGGAAAGAAGTTGGAGAAACAGTGTGCGGGTGCCTTGCTGTAGCCAGCAGCAAGCTGAATCCTTGGGTCTTTATTTAGACCTAGACATTGAGGCTTGGAGACATGAACTCCTGACCCACCTTTTAATGAACACAGATCATATGTCAGATTCAGATTTTAAGCTTCATAAAAATAAAAATTACAAGAAACCCCCCCCACACACACACACCTCCAGTTTTTTTCAACATGATAGGCACTGGTGCGGCTCCTGATCTCATCTCCCGAGTCCTCTTTGGTTTCACAGATATGAAGATGACCTTTATCAGGCTGCAGGGAGCAGCTTCACAACACAAGTATGCTTACAACCTTCCTCTGTCGTGGCTGTTGCACCTTATTACTCTCTCCTCTCCAAATACCTCTTCTCCCATATCCTGAAATTACGATCTCTTCCCATTAAGTTACCCCAACACTTTCCTTTTTTGGGCCACTCGCATGCATGACGTAATTTGGGAAGCGCTCTCATTTGCAGCGTGTGTGTGTGTGTGTGTGTGTGTGTGCTTCTGTGTGCGCGCGTGCGCGTGCGCGGAGCGTGCAGGGAGCGCGTCAGCGTGCACCAACACCAACCCGCTTGGCAGCTGTATTCCTTCGCCGTGATTGGGCGGAGGGGCGGTGATTCCTCCAGTCACGATTTGGGTCGTTCCCACCGGAGGACACGGACAGTCTGAGTCCAGCCTTTACTGAGGTGCTCACCGCAGGAGACGGATGCACACCGGCGGGAGAGACGCATGAGGGTTTCTCCACAGGGGCTTGGACTGGGCGCTCGGGATTTGTCCTCCTGTCGGTGAGGAGAGGAGAGGAGAGAGGGGGAATCTTCAGTGCTGGAGCCACCAGCCGCCTTTCGTCTGTCGGGGCTGCGGTAAAAGTCGTTCGCGATGCCGGTGTTTCACACCAAGACCATCGAGAGTATCCTGGAGCCGGTGGCCCAGCAGATCTCCCACCTGGTCATCATGCACGAGGAGGGGGAGGTGGACGGTAAAGCCATCCCGGATCTGACGGTGCCGGTGGCCGCGGTGCAGGCGGCCGTCAGCAACCTTGTACGGGTGAGTCCCGGGTTTGAACCAGGCTGTCAAAATCACTAAACCCCGAAGGCAAAGTGCCTGCATCCGGTGACCTTTATCATCCAAACTTCCAAACCCGCTGGAGACAAACGACTGGTGTGACAGCATGGCTTTTATTCCACCAGGGTCATAAATTGTTTAAAAAAGCAGGTCATCAAACCGTCCTGCACCGCAACTCAGATGAGTTCTTTTTTTTTTTTTTTTTCGTTTTTTCATTCATTTTTTTTCTGTGTGGCTTCCAGAGAAATTTATGGCAATTCCAGCTTGATCTTTGATCTTTCTTTAAAATGATATAAAACTGTCACACACCCAGCTGATGCTCATGCGTGTTTCACGAGCTCCTTCACGAGCTCCTGCAGTTTTTTTTTTTTTTTTGAGTGTCACAACACAGCAACATGTCAAACTCTGCTTGACAATCAGATGGCTGCTGAGCTCAATGAAGTTTGTGGGGCGGAAGGAATGAGTGCTGATTGAAATAATAGGATGTGTGTTCCTCTCTCTCTCTCTCTCTCTCTCTCTCTCTCTGTCACACACTGTGTGATCAGTAAAGAGGGAAATGTCACTGTGGTTGCCAAAGGGATAGGTGCACAGTAGGTTACTGTAGGTTTCTAAGCTTCATTCAATTAAGTTACTTTATTGCAGAATTAGCAGTTTATAGAACAATGAATGTAATAAACCCAGCCCATCCACTGTAATAACGTCCACAGAGAATAGATACACTCTTTGCTCATTTATCAGACTCCCACTTCTTCCATTCATCCAGTAACTCCTACACTTTCCTCGCCGTTCTCTCTTTCCTCCGACATCTTTGACCCCTCCACTTAAACTGCCTCATTTCTTTAAACCGTCGTTTTGTATAGAGAGAGGCAAGCATCAGTCATGTGTATCCTCGCCATGCACTGACTGGAAAAATCATTACAGGCCACATCATTGATGCTGATTCGGGGTCGTTGTCATTGATGCAGGGGCGACTGGACTTCACTCACTCAGGAGAAATCAGCAGCAGACTGAGGGAAACATTTTTTTCGCTTACATTTTAATTATTGAACCTGATAGTGACAAAAGAAGCTGGTTCCCTGTTAATCTGTGCAAAAAAAGAAAAGAAAAAGTATTTCAACGTGTGGGAGGCCACAATCGGTGAAGCAGACTAAATCATGATAAACTGCAGGTTTGTGGCAGACTTAGGGAAGGAGCAGTGAATGCTCGTGTTTGGTCAAGACTCTTAGCAGGAGTTGGTTTGCTGTTGGTCCTTTGCTTTGTTAATCTCTTTGGCAGTTTTACTGTGCTCGTACTTTGTAATGATTCTGATTACATCTTGCATTTGTGCATTTGTGCATTTTGAAGCTGAAACACGGTCAAACATTGCTGCTCTAGACAACTACATTTTGATTTTGCCACTAAGGCTCTTAATTTGTTCAGATTAAAGTGGTCAGTCATCCTACATGTGACACAAAATCAAATAAAGTCATTTAGCCTCAATTTATGACATGTTTAGATATAAAATGTTACTCTGCAAAACCTTTGATTACTAACAGCAAACTAAACCCTACTTATTAGTCATGAGTATTAAAGGACAATTCACCCAAACAGAGTTACATAGGTTTTCCTCTTACTCAGAGTGCGATCCATTCATTCAGATAGTTCTGGTGTGATTTAAAGAGGTTTGGAGATTAACATGGAAACTAGGTGAATGGATGGTCCACACTCTGCAAGAGGAGCCCATTTCTTTATCAGTATATGGTGTTTGTTGTGTGAATTGTTTATTTGAAATAACTTGTAGTTAATAATGCTGGTTTCTTGTTCTACATGTTGTCATGTCGAAATTTTGATCAGCTCTCACATGAGGCTGCTGCCTCCCTGCGCATGAACGCACAAGATCATAAATATCTCATTAACTGATAATGAAAAGGCCAATTCAGTTTCAACTCAAACACCGTGGCGTTTCCTGATGAATAATCCCCTCTTATGTAATACCATCTAGCTACACTGAGTCCCTTGATATCCCATTGCTACCAGCAACACCTCTCCATCTCTCTCTTTCTCTTTCTCTGCCTGTCGTCGTTGATCCATTCAGTTGATCCATCCGGACAGTGAGCAGAAGGGGGCTAATAGCAGCCTCTGGCGTGTTGCTGGGTCTCAGATGATGGAGATGTGAGGCTACAGGGAGAGATAAGGGTGGGAGACACAGTGACAGTGGAAGGCGTCCGACAGAGGAAATGTAGGGATGGAGGGGACTCTTGTATCAGACAGGAACAAAAAAAATACAAGGAAAAGTAGGAAGCAATAAAAAGTTAAAATGCCTCTCTCTCTCCTCAGCTCTTATCTAATGTCTTTTCCTTGTATTTCCTGGTATATTTTTGGGGACATAAGATTTCAGGCTCACTGAACTCTCACACACTACTGGATAACAACACCAGGTAAATGCATAAGTATGCAGTTTTTAGAGGAGATGATGGATAGTTCTGTAGTTCACTGATAGAGGGGCCAGCATTAAGAGGTTGGTAAAAAGAAGTTGCTGAAAGAGAGCATCAGAGGTGCTTGAGAACAGAGCTTGTAAAATCACCAGTGTCTGGTTGCTGGGTAGACAAACCTAATTGATTGTAACGGACACGTAACACTCAAATACACACACTTCTGAGCACATATGCCTTATTTTAGGAATCTGATTCATTTCTACACTTTGCAGTGTGCAG
The DNA here is from genome assembly GCF_016859285.1 of Xiphias gladius. Taxonomy (NCBI): domain Eukaryota; kingdom Metazoa; phylum Chordata; class Actinopteri; order Istiophoriformes; family Xiphiidae; genus Xiphias; species Xiphias gladius. Next base: position 15,422,024 of record NC_053410.1, read on the forward strand.
TTTGAGCCATGACAGAAAAGCAGTATACAGCAACATGCCACCATTGCCACAAGAGTCCCACTGCACACTGATACAATTACACTGTTAACCCCATCCAGGGTGGGCTGACTGTGGGGGGTACTTAAAATCTAGGTCACTGAGAAACTTAGACACACATACAAGATGGTGTCGGCCTCAGTCTGTCAGAGGTTGTGCGTGGGTTGACGCTGATTCAACGAAAGATATGAAAGATGCTTGTTGGTGTATTTGGTACGAAGTGTGAGCTTGCTGTAGTTGTGCTGATGACAGAGCGGCCTCAGTGGTGTTTGAGAAGTATTTACTCCTGAAGGAGTCAACATAGAGTCTGAGTATGTCTGGGGGAGGGGGAGGAAGGAATAAATAGATTTACCGTTGAGTGGAGTAACTGCACTCTGACAGAACAGAGCAGAAAGAGAGGGGGAGAAGGAGAGGAGGGATGCGAGGAGTGAGGCTCTCGACTAAAACTGTGGAGAACAGCGTGGTGCAGATTGAGGAAAGAAGAGGAGGGATGTGGAGAAGAAGAAAAATGGCCGCTAACAGTCAGACGCCGGCTCCCTGCAAGGGAGGGAAAGTGTCTCTGGTGACTTCAGACTAGACTCTGCCAAGCCTCATTGTCCACCCTCCCACCTCCACCTCCCTATGCCCACACATGCACATAAACCAACTGTCCGCAGCTTGCTCCACCATGTAAATATGAGCCATCTCTTCTTTGTTCTTTGGCCGACCCAGTATGAGTCTTTGTTCCCAGTTGTGTGTCCGCACATCTCTTTGTCTGCCTTAAATCTACCCCATGGCTTATACTATACAGTAGAATTGTATCACTTATTTATTTTTATTGTGTATTCAAGAGCTTAAATTGGTTCATTTATTGACAGAATGTTGACCACCACCATCTTGCTAATCAATTTAACATACACGTCATTTACATATGTCTTTAAAGCTGCATTATCCAATATTTTTGTATGAGCATTGGGTCGAATGACTATGTATGTGGTTAAAGTTGTGGTGATAAACTCATAGAAAATGATCCCCCAACTCTTCAGTCCCCCTCAGCTCTAAAGAGCTTTAAGCTCATTGTTTTGGTTTTACGGCTCACAACGTTACTGTTTTTGCCAACTCATCTCATCAGCGCTATTTCCAGCAGCTGTTTTCAGTGGAACAAACTCTTATAAACCCTACCTGCTCAGTACCACACAGCAGACAGACAGAGTTAGTGACTAGCTGGTTAACCAGATATTTTTCTCAGGAGTTGGTGGAGACTAAAACGGAGCTAAAAATAGTGTGAATATTGGACTTACACCCGCCACGTGGCAAGATGTATGACTCCTCTGTGTCTATGGGGCGATAAATGTCAAATGTGTTTGATTTGTAGCTTTTTCTGACCCAAGTGGCCAAAAATCAAATTCTGCAGCTTTAAAATACCAAACATGTGCTTCGAGTTCAATTTCCCATATGTGCAGATTTTCTTGCTTTTTTTCAATTTCTTAACACTCTGAATGCTGAATAATGAATTTTTTGGCTGTTTGCTCTGGTACTTGTCGTACACATTTTAAATGATTCATTGATTAATATAAAACTCACCGAAGGATTATTACGTTTTTAAAGCATTTTTGGGGTTGGGATTTCTTACTTGATTAAGTACCAGACAGTAGTAAGATGACAGGAAATGAGGTGACAGCATGCAACAAAGGTCCAGATCTAACTTGCACCTCAGACGTTGTGACTACATGGTCATTATCTTTGAACCTTAGGCCATGACGAAACTCCTCAGTAAAAGAATTATTATCATAATTTGCAGGGGTTGATTTTTTTTTCGTCAGTCTTTGACTGGACTGGACTGTTAGATTCCACGTAATTTTAAATCCAAAACAATAACGTCCTAAAAAAGGGAGTATGGAAGGTATACTCACACCAGGCTGTTCAACCACACACATCACATTGTTAGTGTGTCCAACAAACCACTTAACTTCTCATTAATTATGTATTGAATAATCAATGCCAAGTGTTGCTGTTTACAGGAAACGCTTTGATCAGTCACCTGATGTGACTCGCTGAGGTTGTCTGAAGGGTTTTGTTCACCTGCACTCTACTTGTGGAGCTGCATTCCTAACATTTTAGAGTTGCTTTTTTTAAAGAAGGAAATTCACCAACGTACACTGAGGCTCTCTGATATTTTAATTATATCCCTTAAGACATTTTTGCAGTGTTTGTGAACATTCATTTCAACACTTCACAGCGACAGAATTAAAGCACTGACTGATATATTATACAGATTTATAACTACATAGTGAATAAGGTTATAAAAAGGTTTAAAAATAGGTCAAATGATTATGGCAGATTGCCAAAGTATACTTTTAGTTTAGAAAGGGTAGAATGATCATGTAATACATTTTATCACAGTATGAAAGTTCATTCCCTCCATATCTTTTCATGTTGTCTGCATCTTTTTTAGTCGTCAGTGGAGCATGTTTTTGTTATACCTTGTTATAAAATCACGAATTAAAGTTTTAGTGGTGGTTAGCTCAAGTTTATACTTAAAAACTTGAGCTTGACTGGTCCCTTTTAAAAGAAGAGTTATTCTGTGTTGCATTAGTTCCACAAAGATGAGAACGCTGGGGAGACTTGATTTCTTGTTTCTATGGTATAAAAAAATCCAACCACTGATAATGACATTAATTATTGATGTAATACTAGCACAAAACAGACACAAACAGCGTAACATCGGCTAAAATATATATTTTTTTGCAGTAATTTAGTTCCTACCAGCCACAGTGTATGACGAGAAGAGAAGAAGTCTACAGCATCATAAATGTCTGTTATTGCAAAATGGTCTGTAAAATCTGAAAAGAAATCACATGTGAAGAGCGGACTGGTTGGATCTCAGTGTGTAGGTGATACCGTGTCGTTTGAACGCGCTGTGTGACCGCGGCCTCCTGAGTCTCTGGAGCCAGAGAGTCTATTAACCAACTTTCATCGATGCAGCAGCAAGAGACTGATGTCATCATCTCCTGTAATTGCATCTCAAGTGTTTGCGTGTGTGTATGTGTATGCATGTATGTGGGTGGGTGCATGCTCGTGTGTGCTACAGGATGTTTTTTGTTTGTGAGGGCCAGTGTCGTGTGGTTTTTCAGCCAGCTGCATCCCTATATGAACATCTGCAGAAGAAGCCAGCAATGCCACCCTGCTGTGTATCTGTGTGTGTGTTTAGGTGTTTTTATGTGCGTGTGGGATTTTGTATTCCATGCGCCTTTATGTCTGTTTGTGTGCGTTTTATGAAATTTCTAGTCTTGGAAACTTGTTATGAAACTAGTTATGGAGAAGAGAGAAAAAGGTTTAGGTTAATTAGTTATTCATGTTTAAATCCCCGAACAGAGTCAATGTGGAGCTGATAATGCATCTTTGCAATATACAGAATATGAAGGAAAATTGCTTAATGAAATACAATGCACAGCAGGACATACTTATTTTTGCTTTGTCATTGATATTGGAGTGTTTGACTGCATGCAACAGAATCTACTGAAAAGTTTAATCAAGGTCATTGATGTAATGAGATGAAATTGCGGGCATGAAAAGGTCAAAGTGTTTAGTTTGAATCACATTTAGGGGGAAAGCACTGGGGGTCACACATGCAGGAAGAAATCAAGCAACTCTGATAGAAAAAGCAATACTCCAACTTATCACTGTCAAGTTCGATTTGTGCAGTAAAAAGAAAGCTGAATGTCATTCTCTGCATCGCTCACGCTGTACTGATGACTACATCATATCATCACTGCAGAGCTCCTGTTCAGCCACATATGGGTCAGTTTTAGAGCAAAATAAACGTCTTTCCCCCAACGTACCCTCATCTAGAATAACAGACAACCGACTCAACCAGAGCCTGAGCTGCATCCCCTCGAAACCTTAAAGATATGACCTGCACGCATGGTTGAAATAGGTGTGAACCGATACACACCCGTTCACCCTTCATACTATTAATAGTGCTCACTTGAATACCATTTCCCGTCTTGCTGCAGCAAATGATGATAAAATAAATGGTCCATCTGTGTGTGTTGCAGGTGGGGAAGGAAACAGTTCAAACCACCGAAGACCAGGTGATGAAGAGAGACATGCCTCCCGCGTTCATTAAGTAAGTCTGGGTCTGAAGCCCTGTGCGCGCTGTAGAAGAAGAAGCACTGCTCTTCTTTCTCTGTATACCTCCCTCTTTCCTTCTCTCACCCACAGTCTCTCACAGAAATAGCCAAAACTACGGAAATGGTCCTCTTTATCTCAGCAAACAGAGAACTTCTTAAAAGGAGGATTCCAGGCGATTTAATGTTAGGAAACGTGGCTGCGTTCCCAGCGGCAACAAAGAGCCACTTATGAGGCGGAGCCTGGGTGACTGTCCGACCCCAGCATCCAGACCGCTGAGAGGCTGTTTGTTGTTCTCCAGCTTGCATCCAGAGAGCCTACAGGAAAGCTGGGTGCCAGCTGAGACCTGCTTCTCAGCAATCCTTGGACTTAGACATCATCTGTATTTGCTTGCCTGCGTGTGTCTGTGTTGCGTTTGTGTGTATGTCAATGCTTTTACTGTGCATTTACAGTAATATTATCTGTTTCCGGTTTGTTTTCTCCCTGATTTCCTTTCCAGGCATTGCTTATTTTCCAAATTCCAATTAGTTTTTTTAGTTTTAAGAAAAGGGTCCAGACCTCAGTCAGATCAACACGCTGCTCTCTCACTGCTCACTCACACACAGGACACTACACCATAAATCTCACTCACAGGGCTTAGAAGGGGGCATGTGGGAATGTGAACCTGCCTAAATATAGATGAACCAGCAGCCATCGATACCCTGACCAATGGAGGTCAGAAAGAGGAGGGACTTGGCTTTATTCAAGTGCTCCTAAAATCCATCGCCTTCTTCAGGCTAAGCTAATCATTGACCTCCAAGGAACAGACAATTCAAGATAGAAAATGAAAGCTGAGAACTTTCATCAATCTCGCGTTGTTATTCAGAAACAAATGATTAACGTTGTTAATCATTTGTTATATGATTTGAACTACAAAACACTATGAATCCCAGATCAACCCTAATTTATGTTTATTTATATACTTCTGCGTTTTCTGGACAGAACTGTAAAAATCTGCTAAATCAACTAGTTTTTCTTGCATGACACCTTGCAAGCCTAACCATTAGATTAACAGAAGAGCAGCTTTCGTTAATACAGATGTTTTGGTTTTCCATGTTGAATGTAAGATCTGATCATGGTGATAAATTCCTTTTGTCGGTAAATGCATATGCTGGGTTTAAACCTGACTGTTGGTCTTAAGCCAGCTGTGTCTTTTTAGGGTGGAGAACTCGTGCTCTAAGCTCGTCCAGGCTGCTCAGATGCTAAAGGCAGATCCATACTCTGTTCCCGCACGCGATTACCTAATCGATGGATCCAGAGGGATACTGTCTGGAACGTCCGACCTGCTCCTTACTTTTGATGAGGCAGAGGTGTGTGTGCGTTTGCGTCTTTATATCAATGTGTGTGTCCTGAGAATCACTCTTTGCTTCAGAGGTTTGGTATCTTTCAGGGAAATAAAGCTTTATATAGCTGTACAGAGGAAGGAGGAACTCAGCTTCAAGCCAGTCTGTAATGGAGTCTCAAATGCAACCAGATCTAATCACTGAGATCAAATGACTTCCCTCTGTCATAACTCAGGATTGTGTGTATGCGTGTGTGGCTGGCTCTGCGTGTATATGTGTATGTCTGTATGCGAGGATATGGTATGTACCAGCTTGCATGGTGTGTGTGTGTGTGTGTGTGTGTCCTGAATGTTTGAAGGCAGCTCCATAAGTGGAATCACATTGGGCACGTGATTATGCTCACCATGTCTCATTACTAACCTCATTTTTGAAAGAGCAACTTGTCACAGTCACAAGACGTACATCACAAGACTGTACACACACACACACTCATGCACACACACACAAAGACACCACACAAAAAACAGAGTAACTTCAACGCTGCCTAAAAATAGCTGATGCACACATTGAATTTTGTTCTCTAAGAAAGAAGTTGAAGAAGATAGTCACCATTATCTTTGTTTTATCCCTGTAGACACGATCTCCTCTGGTTGTGATTATGTCTGTGTTGTGTCCTAGGTGCGTAAAATAATCAGAGTGTGTAAAGGTATCCTAGAGTATCTGACTGTAGCTGAGGTGGTGGAGACCATGGAGGACCTCATCACTTACACCAAGAACCTGGGACCAGGTCAGCAGGAGCTTTTTTTTAAGAAAAAGAAAAAAATCACTTTATAGCTGCTAGTCAGTGAGGACAACTCCCTGTGTAGTTTCCTTTGGTTTGACTAAAAGTGAGCATAAAAGAGTCCTATTGTAAGAGCCCCCTTTCAAAATGTATTTGAACATATACATTTTAGGCATTTTCATGAACAAAAGATTATTCAAAGATCTTTTTGGGGCTTTTATGCCTTTAGAAGGGAGCGTGCAATCAACGCAATCAGCCAGAATCAAACTTGGGATGTAGCAAGGGACTTCTACATAAAAATAAATAAATATTAATAATAATCGAGAGTTTTTAAAAAAAAAAGTTTAATATACAATATATCAGGAAATGTGTATGTTTTACTGCTACCAGTCCAACCGATCAATAAATGGCCTCATAATACACACAGAGATCTCATTTAGTTCTCGGCCAGCTATCACTGCCATGGGCTATTACAGAAAATCTGCAGTGAAATATATCTGTTTTAAGGGAGCACAACAGTTCCGCAAACAGGGTCATTGTGTTCCAATTTAGAGCTAAATTAGTCAATTAATCAGTGAGTTTCATCGACAGAAAAGCAATTGGCAAATATTTTGAAAACTGATTAATTTTTTCAAGTAATTTTTCAAGCAGAAATGCCAAACCTTCCCTAGTTTCAACTTCCAAATTGTGATGGTTTGAACTTTTCTTTGTCTTATATGACAACAAAGTGAAGATTTTTTTGGTTTTGGACTTTGTGAAAGTAATTTTTCACTATTTTCTGACAATTTAGAGACAAAACAACTAATCAGTTAATCAAGTAAATAATCAGCAGATTAATTGATAATGAAAATAATTAAAGTTAGTTGCAGCCTTATTCTAGTAACACTGGGACCTTGAGATCAACTTTGGTTGAGCATAATATTTGTTTACATCAATAACCAGTGCATCAATGATTTGGAGTCTTACGAGCAACCAAGTAAAAAAATCCTTATACATTCAGGAAATTGTATAAATAACTGTCTTAATAATTTAGACAAAAATGTCATTGCAAATGCATCACGCTTTTTGGCATTGGTAGCGTTGTTTTGTAAAGGCCACCACTAGAACATGAACCATGCAATCAACCTTTGTTTTAGACTGCTGTCTGGGTTAAAGATCCACCCGTCATGGTGAAAAGCTAAATTAACTGCTGACTGCTCCTCTGACACTAAGATGCTGTGATTAAGGATCAGAGTATATTCACTGGCAGGCCAGCCTGACCACAAACAGACTATTTATCATCAAAGGTAAAAGTGTCAGTGCACCGTGGCATAACGAGCTGGAGGAAATCCGATGCCAAGGCTTTCTCACACTTGACCGATGCTGTCATTGTCCGAGATCAGTCGCTCGTGAGGCAATTGCTCATGAGGTAATGATGTTTGGATGTGTTGGAACTACTCATTTGGTGAAAACACTGAGGAATGCCCTCAGCCTCTGATTGTTCAAGCGTAGTTAAAGTTGTGATGCTAATGCCAAAACCCAAGCTCATGACCATTTTCTGCATCCTACTTGCTGTTTGGTTTGAGTTTGGTAACCTCTAACTTTCACGGGACAATAAATTATCTCTCTTTCCTCAGGGATGACCAAAATGTCGAAGATGATTGAGGAGAGGCAGCAGGAGCTGACGCACCAAGAGCACAGACAGATGCTAGTCAGCTCCATGAACACTATCAAAGAGTTGCTGCCTGTTCTTATATCAGGTGTGTGTGTGTGGGGTGGGATGGGGTGGGTGGGTGGGGGGCGACAGTGCAGGTCACTGAGCATCCAACAGTTGTTATAGCAACGCTGATAATTACAGTCATTAGTTGTTGGGGACGTAAGACTGACTACACACACGCAGACACACACCGCCCACTGCCTGCTCTACTAGCATCTCACTCTGTATCCTGCACCAGCAAAGAAGCAAAACATCGTAACACTGTTAGAGCTTTTAAAAAAACTGAACATCCAAACGTGAATGTTCAATGTGGATGTAATGTCAAAAAAGTTTGGATTTGCAAGATCACAAACCATTTTGCAACTTCAAGTGTCTATAATCAATATTGTTATGTGAACAATGGATCACATGATTATTACTGCAAAAAAACCGGGTCGGCCACACTAATGAACCCACAGGTAATTACTCACTGACTCTGCAGTTCCCCTGAGCTTTACAAAGCTTTTTAGCATCTTTCAGCTAATTGTTTTGGTTTAATGGACCACAACTTTACTTCACTGGTTCGGTCCCAGGGCTCTCATTCTGCTTC